>NW_008622546.1:22500-62454 GCF_000691845.1 Merops nubicus | reverse complement strand
GAACTCCATTTCTATTCAGAAACTGCTTCCCCTAGTTAAAATAATTGTTTTGAATCATTTTGAATGGATTTGAAATTTAAAAGAAGCTTTATTTTCCCACACCTTATTCTGTATTTAAGAAAGAAGGATAATAAATCTAAACTACTACATTTACTGTGGTGGTTATGGTTTTTTCCAGTACATTTCTCTGGGCCCAGAGAAACTTCCTCTTACACTGGACTCTGTGCTTTGTATGTGGAATTGTTAGAACAAGGAGGAGTGTTTTGCCAGCACATAGTGATTTATGTGTTCCAGCTTTGTTCTTTGCAGCAATGCCCTCAATTAATTTTCCAAAGCAGATAAAATAACTTGTTTATGGCAGAAAATGTTGAAACTGGAAGGACAAAAACTTGGAATTAGGGAACATTCCAAAAAGCTGAAACAGCCTCATAGAAAAGTTTCAGTTCTCTATTTGCAATGGTGAAACTTGTGTTATTAGTGGTGAAAGGTGTTAGTTGTATTCTCAGTCTTTTCTTTGGTTTATTTTAAATAAGGTTGTAGTTGCACCTCTTCTATTATCTATTCCATGAAAATTTCATATAAACGGTGATTTCCAAGACCAAAATCTGGAAAATGTGTAGGGCAGTGAAGGGGACCCTACCAGGAATCAGAAAAGAGAACTTTTGTTGCTGAGGTGCTTTCTCTTGGTTGTGGTGGAGGAGAAACAGCCAACTATAACCCTGATTCCTATTGCAGTGAATGAAACCATGATTGTAGAGCCCGTTGGTTCCATGGAGTCAGCCACTCACTTCATCTGCCTTAGGTTATTCATGTTAATTTGTGTGGGTTGTGTGTGTGGCTGAGGGCCAAATACACTCAGCTACTATGAACTTACTCAACCAAGGTTTGTGCAGTCAGGAACTGTCTTCTTATGTCATTGATAGATTATTCAGCCCAATCCTTTTGAAAGATGAGGGTAGAAAAATTATAATGAAGACAGATGTCGTCCTCCCAGGGTATTGGAAAGCTGGAATCTAAACTAGTGAAGAGTTTGTCTTAATATAATTACAAAAAAAATTATTAGAAGATACAGAAACTAAAATAGAGCAGCTAAAACCATGCAAAGCAGATGTATAGTAGTTGGTGAGAAGGCAGTTGCGTATTTATAGAAAAATAATTTCAGAAAATGATTGCCACATATCATGTTACTAGATGCCCATTTTCTTATTAAATCAAGATTTCTCTCTTCTCTGAGTTTTTCTTAGCACAACGAAATCATAAAATACAACTGAATAAATCCCCCAAATTTGTTGTTCTTATTTCGTTGCCTCCAGGGTAGCAAATTAACATATCATTCATTCCTGTGTGAAGTAATTCAGATTTCAGTAACGTGGCTATTTCCAGACCCTGTGTTGGTTTACAAGGAACTCAAGATTTATGTGTCTGCCAAGATAATTTTTTGAACATAAAGTGTAAAAGGACCTGTGGTGAGATGGGTCCTTCTGTGATGCACTCAGGCTCTTCCCACGCTTGAGACTTGTAATGTTTTCTGCCTGAAGCTTCAGAGGGAGAAATGGGGATGGTAAAGGCAAGCAAATTACCCTTTAGAAAATTGTATACTGAAGGAAAGAAAAGCACAGGAGCAAAATATAGCTCTTGGTGTTTTACACTTTGTCCTTCCGATGGAGGATGCTCCTAGAAAATACATTTGACTCCACTGCCAAGATTCAGTCACAGGAGTCAATGAATGACAAGGGCAGTGAATAGAAAAAATGTTCTCTGAAAAACCTGTGGAAGGTCTCGGGCTCAACTTCACTTCTTCATTCCCAGCTCTTCCACCTTCTCCCCACCCAAGTGATGCAGGAATATGAGGAACTGAGGGCTGTGGTTGTGGGGCCTCCCTCTTCAGAAAACTTTGTCATTTCATATCTCATAAAACTCCTTCCATGTTGCTCACAATTGTGTAATTCTACCTCACAGTCGTGTGGAATGTTTTATTTTTTAGATGCAAACAGGTATAAGAGAAGCATTTTAAAATTATCAGTATCAAAACCAGAACAAAGGTACACTGCAATGTAAGCAGCAAGCTCTCTGAAAGTTGCCAGTGCAGACCAAGGTTGCCATCTTTTGCTCTGCAGACATGTTAAATAGAAGACTACATGAGTTAGAAGTCTGACCTTATTGAAACAAATGGCAGACACTCTGATTTCAGTGGAGCTGAGTTTTCACACACTGTTATTCCATAGCAAACTTCTACCATCAGTATGGTTTTATCAATGTGGTTTGTGTGTGTGTATGCACATTTGTGATTTTTCTCAAGGGACACATACCAGCTCAGCCCTGTGGGTTCTGCTCATTGACCCCAATAGATCAGTTGTATTTCTGACATGAAATTCTTCTTGCAGTTGCAAAACAGCTTAGGCTAGCAACCTGCTAACCACTATTATTCCCAGATAATAGTATTCCTAAACTGAAAATAATGTTGCAAAGAACCTATTGTGTGCTCTCATATTTAGCTCTAGAAACAGCTTGGGTTGATCAGATATTGGAAATAGGCATTGTAAATTGCCTATGAATGTGAAAATGAATGTGAAAATGGAGGAGTTAACGTAATGTATGTAGTTGGTAGGCTGCTGTTGTGTAGTTCCAGTTTTACCTAACATAATCACTGACACCGTCTTCATTGTACTGTGTCATTTATCCTGAAGGCTTCAGAGTCTAAAATTTGAACTATTTACACTGACAATTTGTCTTAGCTGAAGTGCAGCAGTCTCTTAGAAAACTGTTACAAACTGTTAACAATACTACCTTTTTCAGAGAAGGAGTAGTAGTGTATCCAATTAAAACTGCAGGCGAGCTCAGAACCACTGGCATGTTCACCAAAGTTGCACAATGATGAAGTGAGGAAGGTTAATACTTTTTAAAACTAGAGCAACGCCATGGCACTCCTAACAGACTTGTCACTGTCAGAAATGTGTATCAAGCCAAGAATGCAATACCTGTGAATCCTCTCATCTCTGTGTACATTGAGGTGTTGACATTTGACTCAGTGGGTACAATTCCATCAGTATAATTATTTCACCCATTCCTCTCACCATATAAACTTACTGTGTGTTTTGTTTTCCATCTAAGTAATGGCAACTACCACTTTGTTTCAGAGGGTTGACCTAATTGCAGGGCAAGAAAGTAGTAGTTCAAGAGCTAGCATGTTGTTAATGTATTAAATCTCATCATAGGATTTGCCCACTGAAAATTTTTCTGGAAAAAATGCATCAAGTATGTGGTTTCTTAAAAAAAAAAAAAAAATTTAAAAAAATTTAAAAAAAAAATATGAAACCCATCCCTTGAACCTTATCAGAATTATTTTCCAATCCTGCCATGCCTCTATGACTAAGCATTTGGCTTACCTTATAAGATGTTGTATTCCGGACATTTTCACTTCTGGCAATTATTACCAACCTCCTTAACCAATGTGAAGAGTGCCTTCCTTCCCCCTCCCTCTGTTCTTGTGACAAGACTAACCTCAGCTGTGCAGGGGTTGGTGGCATTTGCATGTGGAAATGCACTAATATGGATGTTTTTCTTTGTGTGTGCATCCTTGCAGTGTTGTATACCAGGATGGATTTTATGGTGCAGACATTTATGTAAGTATTCATTGATGTGCATGCTGTCCTTGTACATTACCAGAGTCATTCTTTTTACAAGTTTGCTGCCTAGCTTGACTCTGTTTTGTCTATTTACCATCCCTTGCCTGTCAGAAAGAATTGAGAAGAATATCTCTCACATTGGAAGAACTTTCTGTTCATTACATCTATCATTGTTCAGTGGAGCTGAATTAACTCTTCAATCAAATGCTGAATGAATGCAAAAAGATGTGAAAAATGTGTGTGCGTGTGTGGAGGGGCTTCTCCCTTCAAAATTGAAGTTCAAAGAAAAATAAAAACAAAGCAGAAACATTCTTCTGCAAATCCCCAAAAGCTGATTTTTTTAAAAATCAAGTCAAGCTGAGTATTATTAATACCTGAAGTACAAAAATATTTCATGAAGAGAGATAGATTTCCCAAATCCAGGCAACGTTGGGCATACGTAAGTGCCATGGTGACAGCAGAGCTTAATTGCACAGGAAGTTTAAGGTATGACTATGCACTATCTGCAAACTGAGATGATTTTGATCTGCTCTTTCAAAATCCACCTATTTCAATTTAAATGAGCTGAGTAGAGACTGCTCATGATAGAAGAAGTGGTTATATATGTGAGTAAGGATTTGTAGCCCTGGATCCATCACCACATACTTCACCTCATTGGTCACCGATTTCCTTTTCAATAATATTTTTTTCATTTTCTTACAAATACTGAAGTTTTAACCTTGAATGTAAACAAAGAAGCTACTTATGTCTGAGTATGCAAGAGATTTCAGGTGCTTGAGGCTGAATTTCACTCTTCTAAAATAATTCTTATACACTGTATTCAGATGTAAAATATTTTATTGATACTCCAATAACACATTGGTTATTATTTTGATAAAGCAGTCTGGTCCTAAGTTACAGATATCATTTTGTTTCACCAGACAGCTTTCTCTAGCCTACTTGTACTTCTGTTGTACTTTCTCTGTTCAGATACAGAGATGGATGAGTTGAAATTGGTATGAATATTAAAAAATTCAAGAGGTAGAGCTGAAAAACAATCCTTGTATTCATTATCAGCAGTTTTTTAGAACTATTTCCGAGAGAACAGATTCTTTTTAAATAAGTTTCATATCAAGAAGGAAAACAATTCGAATTTATGGATGAAGTAGGTTTTGTTATTTCTGATGGAAGTAGAAGGATGCTGATAATTACCTGAAAATTCTTTTGTGTAAATTAAAATTATATTTAAAATAGAGGAGTATGGGCTATGCACTTAAGTACTTAGGGGTGTTATCAGTAACATATTGTTTACAATACATGAGAACCACTCATTTGCCAAAGGCTTGCTCAACTGTAGTATGCTGACCTAATCTTGCTTCAACACGTTGCTGCTGAATTTTTGAGCTATCTACATTACATGGTATTTTGTGGCATTTTTTCAGGTGTGGTTTCCAATTTCTTATTTCTTCAAACTGTCAAAAGAATGTGCCATTCATTTTGCTCAGTTTACCAACCTGAGAATCTGAAAGGCAACAAGACATCCTTCTCAGGATTGCTGAATGTGATAGTATAGGGAACTAAATGCTAATGTCACAGTTGGCAGTTTTGGAACCCACCGCTGCTGAAACCCAGGAAAGTCTCTTTTGGGGATTGACAATATTATTTTTAGGTGGCCTCACACCTTCTCAAAGACTTTAACATTTTTTTTTTTTTTTAAATGGAAAGTGATTTCAATAAGGAAGACACCAAAGAAATTACTGATTTCCAGTATAGCCTCAGGTTTGTTGTCTGCGATAGTCATGTGCCTTAGAAAAATGGAATAACTCTGCTGGTACACAGGTTTTCAGTCAGTTGCAGCCTTGTATTTCTGATTGCATTTCTTAGTTCTCTTGGTGCAGCAGAATGTTTACCTTTACTGCAGCTGACAGAATTAAAGCGCTCTTCTGGAAATTTGTTTAATTTTTTTTATAATGTACAAAGCTTCTTATTTTTATCATTTTTTTTTTTTTCATGTTTGTTCTCTCTTGCATATAAAACATTTTGCAGGGGAAGGAGGGAGAGAACTGGCATGAATCAAGAGAAACCTTACAATTCACAGTGTATTAGTTCTTAGTGTATTAGTTTGCAGTGGACCAAGTTATTTATTAAATCCAAATTGATTATGTCATAGTTCTACTCAGCTTTTCCTTTTAAGTGCAAATCTGAAGCTTTGTGAGAGAATGAATGCTTTGTGAAGGAAAAAAAAAAAAGGAGAAAAAAATGTAAACAATATAGGTTTTAATAGTGGGTTGGAGAGAAAGAAACCTGAAAAAACACCACAGAAAGCAAAACAAAAGGAACACAGACTGAAGCCAAACCAAAAATAGGCATTAGCAAGTATATCAAAGTGGGTTTCATTCTGATATGATTACATTGAATATCAACAGTAATAGGGACCATGCTAGTCTTTTCACAACTAGTTGTCAATATAACCTTTGATGGCAGCGTTTTGTAGGAAGGAAGAGGCAGAAAGACACTGGTTGGGTAAAAACTGCAAGGGGAGCCAAGAACAGCAAAGAGCCAGAGTTGCTTGATACTAACCAGAGGAACAGGCGGGAACCAGAATATAAAAATAGGTGGAAAGCACAGTCTAAAATGAAAAATCGACAGCCACGATTCTGGATGTAATATAATATATTCTGTGTTTCATATAGTTCTATGTGGAATGCAATAATGCTTGTGAAATAGCTGAGCTATTGAATTCCTTTTTAAATGTGCGTTTGAGTAGGAAAAATAAAGGAGGCGATTAGGAAGTAAAGGAAGACCTTTTAAAATTAAGTATTGATTCACTAAGAGAAAAAGTCATTAAAAGAGAATTAAGGTTGCCTGCCAGCAAATATAGAAGTTACTAGATGAAGATTGGCACCTGTGAAAATAAGAAAATACACTGCAGAAAATAAAGGAAAAATAGTAGCAGACACAGAAATATGCAGTTAGAATAATAGCTCTACACTATTGCTCTGCTTTATCTTAGATCTGTTAATTTATTTTTTTTTACAACCGTCATAAGGAATGTTTTGAGAACATGTCAGTCTTCAATCCACACCTAAAACATGGGAAGGTTAAGAAATATGAGGAACTTCCAAACTCAATCATCAGCTTCAGAAGTCCCTTGGTAATAAAGTTTAAGCATGTACATTAGTCAATTTTATTGTTCACAGCAAGATTTTCTAACCCATTCTCAGGATTCTTGACCTGTGATACTCCAACCGGTGAAAGTCCACAACAACACATAGGTTTAAGATTTTATTTTTTTTTCTGAGCTGCCAATCACAAAAAGTCATACTTCTGTGATCAGGGGTATGGAACGAGATTACTGATAGCTACTGACCTTTAGCTCAAAGGTAGGATAGCACTGAGGATGGAGCATGGATTTATTTCCCAAGGACAAAGCAGGTATAATTATCTAAGCAATGTTCCCTTGATACTAGGTAGAAGTCCATCAGTGAATCAGGCACCTGGAAAGACGTTGTTTGAATGTGGGAAGGAAGGATATGCAGTTAGCACTGGAGTTTCTTTTAAGTACCAGGATTTTTGTGTTTTGTAAATGGAAGGATCTGCCATTTCCTGTGACTCACAGAAACAGAACAAGTAGAGAAATTAGTTTTTCAAGGGCAGAAGAGTCCCTAGGGAGCAGTGGGCTGTTCCTCCCTAGTGCTGTATGTGCTGGAACACTTTATGATACCTTAAAAGTTTAGAGACCTAGTGATGAAATGTCTTTTCATCTCTGTGATCTTTATAGAATCATGGAATGGTTTAGGTTGTAAGGGACCTTAAAGATCATCTCGTTCCAAACCCCATGGCATGGGAAGGGACATCTCCCACTAGACCAGTTTGCTCAGAACCCCATCCAGCCTGAACTTGAATACTTCCAAGGATGGAACATCCACAACTACCCTGAGTAACCTGTGCCAGTGTCTCTCCACACTCGAAGTGAAGAACTTCTTCCTTACATTTAATCTAAATCTTCTCTCTTCCAGTTTGTGATATAAACTGTACATTCAAAAACTGCTAGGTCAGTCCTGATGATTGCATTTGGCTGGAATTAACATAGGTGGTGTCAGTTTGGATATGTTAGCAAGAGCTTCTCTGAGGCAACAGATACCTCTGGGAACACAATGCAGAAATAACATCACCCTTTCACAACTTCTGTTCCATAAGTTAAGCTGTCACAGAGAGGTGTTGGATATTTTATTTTTAATTCTCCCAGTCAAACTTTCACTGTGTGAGCAGAACAAATCTCTCTCATGTAGAGTCACTTAATTTATCTGGATCTACAATAAATACTGCCAGTACATCTGAGATCAAGACAAAAAAATAACTTTTAGGTATTGCAGGAGGAAGTGCACACATGTATTCTGAAATTTATAGATGTGCATTTGTCTAACTCATTTTTTGTGGAAATTACTCTTCCTACAGATATACAGAGTTTATTTAAAAATTCAGATGCATTTGATTTTCTGTTCATTTCAATTTTATCATATCTTATCTAAATTTCTGTGATTTCTTTCTAAAAATTTCTCTCTAACAATTGGCTACTGATCTTTCATGGATCTCACTGCTCTTTTGCAATTTACCCGAGCCAGAGACCTAGAAAACATTGAAAGGAAAAATTGTAATGAGTGGCTCTGGGGAATTTGTCTAAATTCTTTCCTTACATCTTTCTTTCTATCCTTCTTTCCTTCCTCATTTAAATCATTACATTTCTGTTTCTTTATAGAGCAGTATTGCAAGAGCCTGTGTATGGCAATAAGTTACCACAGGTATGACATACCAATTGATAGAAAAACTCATTATGCTGATTGTAGACTGTTCCAAGATCATACTAATACTCAAATAATTATGTGAGAAAATGGATTCTGTGTGTATAAATGATAAGAGTAGTCTACCAGTTGCATTTTATTTTCCAGATCCTATCACAAGATCACAGATATTCTTCATATCCCATGAAATACAACAGTTACTGTTGTGTGTCCTGTTCAGTATTTGATGCTAGTGAGATATATCTCTATATTTGGACTGTGAGTGTATAGACTATGCTTAATTTTTTAAGGCAACTTAAGCTGCCGTAACACTTATTATTATTTTGGAAGTAGCAAATATGGGAGCACAGATAAGGCAGTAGACATTTTAAAATTATTTTAACTGAATTTATTATTTCAGATGAATTTTCAAAATAATAATTTAAAGCATAAAGGTCAGGTACTTTCTGTTTGAATGTATGGTGTGAGGAGGGAAAAAAATAATTCCTAAAACACAGCAACTGAATATTGTTGCTTACTGATATGTAACTATTACATAATTTTGTTCTAAATATTTTATTTTGGAATGTAGTCTAAGGCATGAATATAAATATCTAATGTATTACTCAAGAGATCACTATGTAGTGAATATTACTAGTATATACTTAATCAAAGATATCAGCCAAGTTCAAAATTAGC
This sequence comes from Merops nubicus, assembly GCF_000691845.1. Lineage (NCBI taxonomy): Eukaryota > Metazoa > Chordata > Aves > Coraciiformes > Meropidae > Merops > Merops nubicus. The sequence goes on along the minus strand of NW_008622546.1, from coordinate 53,369 downwards.
AAAAAATGGCCAGGTAGAGTTTGCCAAAGAAGTTTAGTGTTCAGAGATTTGAATCAGATTCCCATCCTGATTCCCAGTATAAAGTCTACCTTCAAGTACTTTGTTGCTGCAATAATAAATCACCTGAAGTAATTGAAGTAAAACAAGAAGAAAACTTAGTTCCAAACTAAAACTTCAGAACACAAGCCCCATAAAAATAACTTGCTTAAGAATGTTTTTATGGCAGCTTATGTTAAAAATACGAAATCATGACATGGATTGTTAGGGAATTCTGCTTTTCCTTGTAACCAAATGCATGCTGCATTTTAGTTCTCCAATGAATTCAGGCAAATTCTATAACTTTGTTCTCTTTTTTATTCCTTTAGACTTCTAAGACTTTAGTCTTTCCAGGACTCTCACAAATGCCATACTGAATGTTGAGTCCGAAGTATCTTAATAAAGCTCAGAGTTGAGCTTCACTGTTCAGTAGCAACTCCTTGATGAAAGCAAACAAAAATGTAAGCCTAAAAGGAGGTAGCCCTTATATTTAGGGAGCAAGAAAGGGTCTGCCTTCACACACTGACCAGTTTTTAGTCATAGTTAAATAAAGGAAAGAAAAACAATCCTCACAGAGCCTACCATCTGCAGACTTAAGACAAGTGTGTGAACAACCTGTCATTTTTGTCTGAACAAGAACACTGAAACATTGGCACTTCTCATGGTGACCCATTCTCAATTCTGGACCATGGGGGGATGCATTGTGTGCTTAGCTGGGTTGAAATGAAGTGGCTCAGCCATTCAAATGAGGGGTTTCAGAAATGGACAACCAGGCAAGCAAGGGAGTCCTACACATGGTGAAGAGGATCATGTTATATCGCAGGATGACTTGCAGTCGGCCACACGTGTGCAGGACTGGGTCATGAAAGCAAATTTAATATCTCCTTTATACTTTTACCATTTGTACTTCCTTATGTCAGCACTCAAGGAAAAATAAAGAAAAGAAAAAGAAAGATGCTATATTTAGCACTGAAAATCAGGAGGGGAGAACAGATAAATCTGTATAATCTCTCTCTAGCAGCAGAAGCCAGACCAAGTGTGCAGCTTGCGTGAGCAGCTCTCAGCCTCGCTGTTCCCTGGCTCAGTTTGACAGTTGACATCTGATTGCCTGTATGCACATACCTGCAAGCAGTATGTGCCTCATACTTTCTGTGACTCTAATACCCTTCTATTGGTTTATAAAAATCATATGGTCTGAAGTGAGAATGTATTTCATCATCATGATTCTGTGCTTGCACAGAAAAGCAGCTTGCTGCGAATGAGAGAGCAGATACAGAATTCAGAAAGCAGCTGCCTCATTCCAGTGGGTGTGTGGCAACTGCTGCTGGCAGGAAGCTGACCAGGAGCAGGGAGGCAAATGTGCTGAAAAAAAGCAGTGTGTTCCTCAAGTGAGCTGACAATTCAAAGGCTGGAGTTTCTAATGAGCTGTCAGTTTATATAAAACTTACATTTATTCTTAGGGTGACGTGGCCTTACCCGCAAATGACTGATTTCCAAAACCAACCTACTCCAAATCTTCAAACCAGCAAAGGCTTACATGTGTTAGGGATGTAAGCGATGCCACCAAGCAAAGTAGCAGAAGGGGAAATAGCTTGTAAAAGTTGTTGAAATTGCTTTTCTGAAAAGAGTGAATTTTTATTTGTAAAAGCAAAATAGAAAACCCACAAAAGTTCCTGCAGTAAAAATGTGCTACAGTAAAGCCTGACACATTGTAGCCTGTTCTTCATGTTTCAGCATAATGCCATGTGTGAATGCAGCCTTCCAAAAAAAAAGAAAAATTAAATTAAAAATAATATTATTTTTAGAAATCAGTGCATTAAAGCGAACACTTAAGGAAAAGAACGAATTTTATTCAAAACTGAGTGTTCTGATACTTTCTTATCCAACTCTTTGTTAAGGTGGGGGAAGGTGGGAAAGGAAATACAAAAGTCCCCTGTCCCAGAGGATGATGGGGTGCTGATTCTAATTGGGACGTAAATTGTGTTTGTGTTATCTGTGGAGACTGGCCTGTGTTTGTTAATTGGCATGCTGAGATCATTTTGAAATGGTTGATATAACACTGTGGTCCATTGAACAGGAAGCTCTGCTGTTTTCACAGTTTGATAATCAATGCATCACTGCACACAATTCCTTTCAAATGTGTGTTTGTTTGTCCTGTTTGCTTAATTGAACATCTGCAATTACTGTTACATACAACTGAATGTTAATTCATGAAAGAAGAGAATTTTGCTTCTTCATTATAATTTTGTGTATAAATTGGAAAACTATGTAACATTAAGTGTTAATTGAGTGCACAAATTCATAGGTTTAATCAACCAGACATGATAAATCATGTTTTGTACAAAAAAGAATTGATTAGTAGCTGAGCTTTTAAGTTTGGCATCGCTTTATTGGAATACATACTCCTCGTTCATAAGAATAATTGCTGCTTGAAAACTTGTGGAAGGACACAGTCTTGTAAAAAAAAACTTACATTGATGAATACAGTTCATTGCTTTCTCCTGATCTTTGGGACAAATCTTAACAAGCTCGAGTATGCAGCGATAAATTTTGCTTAACATTTTACTGAAACATGTCCTATGGATTTAACCCCTTAACTGAACTTACAGCATGACTTTACTCTTCGGGTTGTTGCTAGATTTTGCAAACTGTTGTTTAAGGTGCTGTAGCAACCCAGTTAGAGCGTGAGTTTGTGTTTCAGGGTGGTTATGCTGCCTACCGGTATGCCCAGCCTGCCACTGCCACTGCAGCTGCCTACAGTGACAGGTAAGGCCTCCTTTACTGCTCATCAATATCTGACCAGTGGAAGTTGAAGATGGTTCTATAAATTTGCCTTGTTGAAGTCTCATAACTGTCTTGTTGCTCTGCAGATAATTGTGATATCTAAAGCAGGCTGTTTTATTATAATCCATGAATAGCCATAAATTGAGAGATTTCAGGCCTTAATTGAGAATCAGGCATGAGATGTGCACATTCCCAGGCTGTAGATCATCCAGTTAGTGTCCGTGACCCTTGTGCAATGTAGATAAATATATGTACAGCTTCATGATGGTCTGCTACTAAAGATCATTATTCGTCTTAGGAGTATTATTTCAGTTGATTTAGAACCTGAACATATTGAGTGCCCTCAGTTCTCATTGACATTGTTTTAGTCAGTGGAAATTGAGAATGAACTGTGTCTAAGCTTGAACTGTCTAAGGCAAAACAGTATTTTTTTCCCCATTTGCTTTCTTTCTAGGCATTTGATTTTTGAAACACTGAAAAAAAAAATTAAGTTGGTTATTCTTCTTTTGCTCTGTTTTTTTATCCTCACACTGTAAACCACATTTGGTGGAAATAATACCAGGAATAGAAGATTATTCAAATCTGCATACGAGAAACAGGCAAAGACTTAACTTCTATAAACTAAAAGCAACGTCACATAAATTAACTTGTCTTCTTGCAAGATGAAAACTGGGACCCCTTTGAAGTCAATGTCTAAATTGCTATTGACTTCAGTAGGAGTAGGATTTTGTCAAACTGCATAAAATTAAGTCTTTGCAGGGTATGGACATGATTTTGTAATGAAAAAAAAAGAGTATCCTACGTTTTCTTCAGAAAGTGTACCCCTAACAAAAACCATCTTTAATAATTTTCAAGTCCTTAAAGTGTACAGTGGTAAAGGGAGGGTGTATATCTTGAAAGACATATGCATATATTTTGCTTCACAACAGCAGTGAGAAGTAAGGTCACATTTCTCAAAAATTTTCCCTTGGAAACATGGAAATAATTTCTTAAGTCTTGAACATGTATCAAAAAATTTCTTCAGATGTTAAATTAGACATTGTTTTCAATGTTTCTGTTTATTAAAGAAATCAATAGCTTGAGAAATTTCAGTGAACTGTTTCTTAGAGTGAAGTGCTGTTCATGGATTCTGTATCTTTAGAACAAAGTACCATGGTATGAATGTTACAATGCTATGCATGCATATTTGCCTTTCAAATGCTTATTCTGGGTAATGAAGAGATATTTTTTAAAGTTATGTGAATAAAATAATTTGCATGTATGGCTGAGGCATGCTGTGTCAGACAGGTAAGCAAGTTACTTTCTATTGATTTTGGATCAGTAATATCAACCAGAGATGTGCTGTATGCACTTTGTTCCCGATGTGCTCTTTCTACTTAGGGTAACCTACAAAGCTGAAGTGCTACTGGGTAGTTTCATTTCATTTCCACAAAGGTGTGTTAGCATGTCGCAGCTCTAGTAGTCTTCTGTGATCATATAATGCAAAACAATTCCTGCTTCTAAAAAATTTACTAAACAGAAAGGACAAAATTATACTAAATCTCCTGTGGTTAGTACTTTTTTTGCCAGATATCGTCTAGCTGTCCCTGGATCCTTTTGTAGGGTGTTTATTTCTATGAATAAATGGGTATCTGAAAACCTATACATTACATAGGGAAACTGAATGATATCAAGATGAACTTTAAATGCTTTAATTATGAAGTAACGTACCTTCTCATAAAATAAATCAAATGCTGTAAGATAAAACATGAGTTGGTCACATGTTCCGCTATGGGTAGAGAGGCAACATCACTAAGAGTTATGCTGAGAAAAAAAGTAAAGGATTTGCTAAGAAGATAGTGCTCTTAAATTCTGGAAAGGAAGCTTGAGATGGCATCGGTAGTAATTCAGTTGTTACAACCCTTAATTATTTTTTTGAAAAAATGTCTAATTTCCAGATACACTTTGTGTATAATTAGAATTGTAATAACCTGTCTTTGCTTGCATAATTTTAAATATCTTAAATGAATTCTACATCTTTTGGGTTTGTTTTTCTTCTTAGTTTAGCTTCTTTTTTTTAAATATGGTTAACCCTCATCTTCAATCTGCTTCCCCCAAACGAATACAGTTTCTTGTCTTAGTTACAAATATTGTAACTGAATTTCTTTGAGAGCATCTTAAAACTAGCATAGAAAACAAACCAAATAACAATCTGCTCAAACATTTCTGGGAAACTATGTGCAAACATGGATACCTCTAATTACTCACAACTACAGTTTGCTTAATGTGATTACCTTATTCATTTTTAAATGAATTTAATTTAGCAACTTGTGTGAATTATTAATATTGAAAAGTGCTGAAATACCTTTCAGTGCAACCACTTGAATCTTTCCAATGTAATAATCATCTGCTGTCCTCTGACAGTTTTGAAGATTCCCTGTCTCCTTGTATGCTACTCCTGTTCAGTGTTGATTTGAGCCCCTATTTAATTTAATTACACGTGAAATATATTTACTGTTTATGTGTAAAGAACATCCAGAAAAAATGAAGTGAGGACCAATGAGTATGTACTATTGAAGCAGTGACATATAATGGAAATAATACTTCATATTAATTTTTAATATTAAAAAAAGCTTGCGGGTTTTTTTTTTTTGATCACAGCACATATACATGATGAATGGCAATGTTCCATATTTGACATGCTTCTTAAGTCAGGAGATGGAAAGAGGAAATCTTTAGATTGGAGTCATGTTTTGGTAAATTAAAAATAAAGGTTAACAGAAAGATTTAGGACTCCAGAATCAATACACCGAGTCAATGGATAATGATCACTGTAAGAGAGCTCTCTGGTGTAGAGATGCGATGGTATCCTTGTTTGTCACAGCTGCAAATATTGCTGGAAATAAGCAAAGAACAGATATAGAGGGGAGAATTAGGTGGCAAGGAAATCTCATGAAACAAATCAATGCAAACCCCTAAGTATTTGTCAAGACAAATCATGTGCTCCTAAAACCAATCTCCCTGCGCAGGGTAAACCTTGCCGATTTCTCCAGTCATTTCTTAGGATTGTCAAACAAAACGAACAGAACAAACAGGTACATTTTGTTCTAGTTATGAAGCAATGTAATCAGCAAAAAAACAAATTAGAGTTGAATTTTTATACTGTGAGATCTATCATCCTACTAAATTGCACTTAAAGATTTGAAGCTTTTTTCAGAAGTGGATCAAAAAACCCCATGTTTAGCTTTGCAATATTTAAAGTCTTTCTGATAAATTTTCTAATTCTTATAACTGATAAAAGGGGACCTTGTGGTCTACGTATGTTCTTCACCATTCTGGAGCTTTGCCTGTTGCTGAACTCTTTAAACTGAGAGTGTTTGGAAAAAAATAATTGTGAGATTGTGCAAGAGACAATAAATCAGATGTCAATAAAATGTATGTACACCTTTTATTTAGCATTCATGTAATATTTTAAAAAAAATAAGAATAGAGTTCTTAGATTTCTGTCCAAGTCTGAAGGCAGAGAAATTAGCAAAGTCATCAAGTTTCATATTTGTGCAGTAGAACAAGTCAAAGCATGGCAGTGGGGCGTATTGTCATTTTGTCATTGCATGTTCACTTGGTGTTGCTAGTATGTCTGTAATGCTGTATTGGATTTGACAGATCCATCACATAGCTCAGTGAATGGCTTGCTTGAATTAAGCCTATGGGCAGACTTACTCACATTGATTGGCTATTGGTTTTGTGTTTTATGATTTGATTATTGCATCTTCGATCGGAGTAAGAAAAATGTTCCTTTCTTGCATATTACCTTTATCAGCAATATTTATGGAAGTGTATGTGGTAGTATAATAAAACCAATCCCCACTAACAGTAAAGCCAGCCTTGTCTGAAAGGCAGAATCATTTCACTTGTACTGCTTGCTAACCCTGTTATACTTAATAATTGTGTGTTTATATATGTATGGTTGTGTATTCATATATACACACACATTCCCCATCCATCACCTCCCCACAAACAGGTACACACACACACACACACACACACACACACGTATGGAGGTATTTTGCACTGAGCATAATTCCCTTTTTCTAGTACAGTGTCAAATTTAAATCTTGCTACAAACAATGGGAAGATTCTCATTGTCTGGGCTAAATCCCGCATCACTGGAAGCTGACCTGTTTTTTTCCCTAGTCTTTTTTAAAAGTAAATAAGGCATATTCCAAAACGTTTTGCATTCAATACTTTGTAGTAAAAAATAGACTCATTTTTCCTTTTTTTCACTATAAGTCTGTGTTACATGTTCTGTGGTCATATGTAGGATTTTGTAAGAAATTTGAGACAGGAGATTTTGTCATATGAAAGTTGTATATCTTCCAGACCAGCAATCTTACTTCCACTAAAATCTTAATATTCTAGTAGCTGACATTTTTAACATGCCTATATATGGAGTATTGTTTTTTTAAAGGACTAATGTTTACAGAGATATTTTATATTTTGCAATTCTCTTTGGAAAAGTAATTGAGAGTAATACTTGATAGTTTGGGTCAGATTAACCTAAAATAGAATAGCTATAAATTTGCTGTGATTTGAAACATGCTCATTAAAGATGAAAAAATAGAATGAAGGATAAAAATACACAAAATATAAAATGTGAGTTTCTGTAGGTGGAGGTGGTTTTTTTAGTATATTGTAGACTTTAAGAGCTTCTATTCTATGAATGAACAATGAAACCCACTATAGTGTTATTCCAGTGTTCTCCTTTTGAGGATCTTGCTAGTTATATAAAATAAAATTTGAGGGTTTGAGACCATATAAAAAATAATAGCAACTTCAGTCAGAATTTAATTTTCCATTAAAAAATTTTATAGAAGGATAAATCTTTTAAAATCTAGTACTTCATTTCATGATTGTACTTTGTAACATTTAGGAAAAAGAGCTGTATAGTTTCGGTTTCTAAAGTATCAGGTTGGAAGAGGAAAAAGAATAGAAAATAGCGATAACTTTACTATTCTACTCTCAGATGGAACCTTCAAACCTTATTTTGCATTTTGCTATACAAATTGAATCTTGAGACTTGGAGAAGTTTGTGGGACAAGATGATAAACAAGCAAGAACAACATGGCCCATATCCTAGGCTACTCAAATTTTGAGAATCAAAAGGATCAGTTAGCATCTTGACCAGGCACGAAGGTGGTATTTAGCTTTTGTAACAGTTTAATATAGTGAACACTTTTCTTCTTCACTTAGCCTTGATGTGATTTTTGATTGGTCTAGGTTTTTTTTGGTCAGGCTGTTGTGTATGGCAGCTAAAACTTGTTTGTTCCATAATAATATCAATAAAAATCAAATCATTCATTTTGCTGTTACAGGGAGGTGTAGGGCAGTTGGGCATCTACTTACTAGGCCTGTACATCTTTATGTCTGTATCTGATCTGTGGCAAATTAGAGGATCCCTGGCATCACCTTAGTATTTCATAATCCATATTCATCACTCAGATCATAGTTATGGGAATGACTGGAGTATATGAATCATGTTAATAGCCATAACAATACCTTTTAGTGAAGGGATTCGAAAGTAAAAGTGGGTGATTATGAATAAAGAGAACGTAGTAAGAAAAAGAAGAAAGTTTAAGAAGTCTATGAATAGGGCTTTTCATGTGGAACAATTTGATAGGAATTTCCTGAAATAAAAATGTATTGCACAGAGTACTTTCTAATGATTTAAATGTGGTTCCTTCTAAAATATGGTAGATAGAATGCTTTTTGGGGGAGATACAGTCATATTAATGTAGGAAAAGGTGGCAAACAACTCAGTTTCATAAAGATATAATCTCCTAGCAAGTAGCTGGAAAGCTACTTTTATGTTTTAATACATTCCTCTAACATTTGGTAGAATGAACATGTTTTGTGATATTTTGAAGACTTGATTCACCTGGGTGTAATATCACTATTCATGTAATGTCCATATAACTGCTTAAACTACTCCACTAGCTCAAATCTGAGGTAATACGGTAGTGGAAAAGCTTAGGGTTCCTGGTCCAGGATGGTGATAAACCCCAATTTTGATGTTTTTACCATGCCAGAGGTTGTATTCTTCATATCCTTCTTCTCTTTCCTGTAATTTCCCTTCTCCTTCAGTGTAATGTCAAGGGATATTTTAAGAAGCCCTACAGACAAGGAAAGGTTTGGCTATTGCTGTAAAATCTGGTTTGACATCCATGCTGGAAACCTTGAAGAAATATTTGAGAGAGAAGGTAGCTAATTAAAGCCCCTCAATTTCCATACCTGACTTCCTTAAAGCACTCCAAGTTTATCGACCCTGTGCACTTTTGCTGCCAGTTTCTTCCTGAACATAGTAGGAGCTGTTAAATGCTTATCATTTACAAACAAACCAACCAACCACCAATGCACCTATTCTGACATTTGCATATCAACTTCAATATACTTGCTTGCTTTCTTGTAACACATATAGCCTACATGAACTTATATAGCATGAGTTTAACTTGGGAGTTTCTTACTTGAAATAAAAATTCATAGTAAATAAATGTGATTATATTCATTTCATGGGCTTTCATGCATGCTTTTCCTCTGAGAAGAGAGGGGAAAAAAGGATTGGTTAACATTTTTAAAGAAGGAATTATCTCTTTAATAGTTCATACTGGCTTCTTCACTCTTAGAGGGTACTGAAAGAAATTGTGACTTTCAACATTTCTGTGTTGTATTCAACAGACTGGATAAATATGGAGTTAGGGAGCTACTAAAACATTGATTCCTAATCCAACAGACCAAAACTGTTACAGTCTATTGCGTCAATGCCTGTGACATGATAGACCATAACAGTTCCTCTGGACATGTCAGTGTCTCATTATACACTTTTTAGTTTTCAGATCATTGACTTGATAGACCACAAAGAGGCCGTGCCATAAGTATTGTCAACCTGAGTGCTTCCACCATGAGTGCTTTAAAAGCAGGAAGGAATTAAAGCCATCGTGAAAGAGTCAGTGAGAAGATGAAGGCAAGAAATGGTTTTAATAAAATAGGGAATGAGGTGAATGTAGTCTGTATGGATTAGTCATGTAATCTGCAGTGTGTTTTAGGCAAGGTCAGAAGTATTGGAAGAACAAACTTGAAATAACTATGTAGGTGAAATTAAGGAAGAAAGAGGCAGTTTACACTCTTGATTGTTTTTCCTGTAGTCTTTCCCACCTCAAGAGTCTAAAGCACTTGATAAGGTATTTAAATAGAATTTTTTTCACATACCTTTGGGCTTGTCAATTTTCTAATACTCTAGGAACGTGCATGTGGCAAAATGCAGTTTGTAAGAACAGCGTATTTTTTTTGGAAGTAGAAAGTTTACCCATGTATCTTAAAGAACAACTTTTTTTCTGTGAAAACTGCTATAGGGTGTTTCATATACTTGCAGAAAAAAGTAAGGTCTTCGTTTAAACCAAACATGCACCAGCCCCCAAACTTCATCTTGTGTTTCTTGAATGAATTATTAAATATCCAAGCAAGATTGTCATATATATGGTGGTGTAGTTATGGAAAAAAAAATTGTCAAGTAATTCATTAAGGAATTCAAACCTAGAAATTATTTTAATGGAAAGAATTGTTTCTCGTTGCCAGAGTTTTATAATTATACATCTGTATATTAGGAGACTTAATTGTGGATAAAAGGGTGGTTACTAATAAACCAAAATAATAATTATGAAAGCAGAAACAAATATAAACTATGGTTTAATGAGTTGTTGTTATAAAGATATGATGTATATAAAGAGTAAATGCCCCAGCAAAACAAATATTTTACATATTCTACTGGATAAAATACTGATTCTAAACAAAAGGCTGACTTCAAAATGCTGTACTGTTTGCCCTAAAGAAAGTGAAAAATATGTCCAGAATGTAGTAATAAAATTTTCAAATATAAATTATAAAATCTTCAAAAAAAGCTTTAATTTAACAGTCCTGAATCACATTGACAGCAGTTTATATTGCTGACACAGAGCACTTCTGTAGTAAAGTTACTGAATTACTTCTTGAAAGGATTTAGTTTAAGTGTGTAGACTGTTAAGCACACTAAATGGCAAATAATCTTAGAGCAGTTATGATACTGAGATCACTATGAATTCAACTACTGATTTATGTGGTGTTCAGAATTTCACCTATTAGTTTTAGGTTTCACTTTAAAATGTTAAGATCCACTTAAAAATAATTTGTGTTCCTCTCATGGATAAATATGCATATTTATAGCGTGTATATTTTATTAATGATAAATACATTTATACTATGTATAATATGTAATTCATCATACATGGAAAAATTCCACTGATACAGCAGGCAATATAAATTAAAACTAAATGTATTTGTATAGCTCTGACATTAGAAATAAATAAATCAGGAAATAAAATGTGTAGATTTAAAATGTAGGTGAAATGTCTACAGATTTCTGCACTGGTTGTGATGTGAGATAGTGTACGTTTGGCAGTGTATCAAAACCAAACATTTATTGCAACAACCATACTGAGTTGCAAAGTACAGCACCAATTTGCTAGAAATTTCCGTTATGTAGTCTTTGATGGGTAATAGGAGGAGAGAGGGGGGAAGTTCCTGCACAAGGTGTTGCTGTGGAAGAATTAGACCTGCACTCTATGCAGGATGGACACCTTCTCATTTCCTTAACGTGCTTTAGAGTTAATAGTAGGCTGAGCTACAAGGAGTCTCTCTCATGGGTTATTTATTTAGCTCAACAGAAGGGCTAAAAAAGAAGCTTGTCCATCTGCTGAGGAAAACCTGACATAAGAGTACAAATTATGAGAAATCATCTTCTGTTGACTGTTTTTCTCTTTAGGATTTTGTAGTGTTTTTTTTTTTTTTTTTTTCCTCTTAGTAAATGGAATAACAGAGGCACATCACCAGTCTTTGGATGCATATTTCCATTAATAACCAGAAAAGTTAGGGACTTTTTTCCTTTTTTTTTTTTCTTCAAGGTATGCTTATCACAATTGCAAAAGTGCTTTTTGGTATTAAAATGAATTATTCCTGTTCAAGAAGTCGTGTGACTAGTGACAGGATAAAATTTAATGAGAGACATTTCTTCAGTTTTCTCTCTCCTGCTGTCTTTGGCAGTCTGAATTATGTTTGAAACATCTTGTAATTGGCTAAATCACACTGAAATGTCCTCTATTGAACACCAAGAAGACACAAATAAAAAGTGATGTAGAGGTGACTTACCTGGCAGTAAATTAAGAGCTTGGTTAAGGTGCCTGAAACAGGGATCTGGTGCCATTTGAGAGGCTCTAGGGCACGTGAGCTCCCATGCAGGCAGAGATGACACTGGACCTTCTGGAGTGGCAGCTGAGTCTGGGCAGATGGACAAGCTGGCTTTGGTGTTTTCTGTGAGGTAATTTTTGCAGAAGTAGCTACATTAATTTATTTTGATGCAAGGTTTTACTCCATACACTTCCAAAGCCTGCCTCAAAATTCCAGAAAGGAGAATTTACTGAAATGGTCAGGAATGGTGGAGGTGGGAGATGCATTCTCTTTTGACAATGAAGGCAGAATACCTAAGTGAGAGCAGGATATCTGCATCTTCTTCTTTGTCTTGGTATCATTAGTAGTAGTCAGGTCGAACAAGCAATTTTGCAGAAAAAAGAGAACCTGACATAGAAGACATTAGTCTAAAAGTAAAACATAATTTCCAAATGTGCATCTGGTCAAACAAGTTACTGTTGGTGTTGTTGAGGCTTGATACCACATGAATTACTTTCTATTTAAACTTTGATGCTTCATTTAATGTATCTTATAGGTGTGACTGTAAAGTTGTTTAGCTGTCTTTGTGTTGTGATTCAAATGCGAAGAGTTTGATAATGTACTTTGATCTTAAAATAATGGGAATACAAAGCACAATATTAGCAAAATCAACCTTCGTATTATAGTTATTATACTAAAATTAAGAAGTTAAAATTCTTTGATAGCCTAGATATTTAAATTTTGGGCCAGAAGGAGGGAGTTGAGGAAGACTTCAGAAAATTGAGAGGGAAACTCTGAAGCTTCATCCAAACTTGATGATTACAGTAACTACTTAAGCAGGTCGCTGTCAGCTATGTTGTAATTCATAGTGAAAAAAAAAAATTAAAATCCTAACGAGAGCAACAAAGCCTAAAAGCAACAAAGTTTAAAGTTTTGAGTGTGAAGAAAAAATTAAAGTATCTTAAATAATATAATGGAGAAATGTGTAGATGTACCACATATTAACACTTCTGAGAGAAATCATTGCTACACTATATATTTAGCACCAATCCTTGGAGAGTAGAGTTTGAAATAGCTCCAGTGACATCAGTTCTTTCACTTAAGCTGCATCAGTTTTACTGGCTGAAGTTCTGATCCATGAAATCTAAATACTGACTGTACTTGTAAATCCTATGGTGGTCTCTACCAGAAAAAATGAACTGACAACATGTAGTTTAAATCTTCCCACTGTAACTTCTGTTCAGTATTGTGTTTGCCTTCATCTTAATTATGTTCTGAGGCTCTGCACTGTTTTCAGCAGTTCCTATACTTTTGGGACGGGAGGCTGCACCTCTGTGTTAAGCAAAATTTTTTCTGACTAGTTTTGTGACATTAGTAAGCAAAGTCTAAGAATTATGGTGTATGAAACTTAGTCACTGTATGTTAGTGGATTATAATTTCTTCTGCATTTTAAATTTCCTAAAGTTTAGTGTGATTACTTTTAGGGAAGTCCTGAGTTTTTAAAACCCCAATTGACCTGTGTTCTGGCTTCTGTTTTGTGGCAGCTCTGTGTCACCCAGAGGAGGGACTAAAGAGCTCCGAGAGTGCTGGGTGAAATGATACGTTTGTCAAAATTTTGTTTGTGTTACATAAAAATAGTGCTGAAAAGTCAGTCACCCAGCCTTTTAGAGAGAAGACAGGACACAGAGAACACCTAGTAATTTGTCCTATGTGCCCTGCAAATGTAGGTTCTTACACCCACAGTGACCTGTGAGTGTCAGAAACGCTGTGAGTCCATTTGTACCTCTGAAGAATAGTGGTACCAAGGAATATAGGAGGGAAAATGCAGTAGTAGGTTGATGATTGTTTAGGAATACGTAGCAGTGCAAGCACTTGTTTAGGAATACCTAGACAGACAAACAAGTCCTTTCCCAGGGTGGGGCAAATATATGGAAAGTTTTAGAGGGAGCACTCAGAGTAAAAGGCTATCCTGAAATTGGGTTGGAATTGTGTTTCGTGATGGTCAAATCCCTTAAGTCATCAAAAAGTGTCTGGGACCAATTCTCTGAATCTCTCTATCTTCTGCTTTCAGGTTCTGAATTCTGCAACCAATAGTAAAGTAGCCAAGTGATATATGGGTCAGGCAGGATCAGCAGTTAGGTCTGTACTGTACACCTGAGCTCTGTTAAAAGTTACTGCTCTTTCTAAGCTCCACTCTACTTTGTTGCCACTGCCCTTTAAAATAAAGTCTATTTAGATTTAGAAAATGTGATAAAAGTTGTATATATTTGTGTAACTGAATTATCAGAGTTCCAGTATTTAAGAGAACTTTCACTCTGTTTTCTCAGTGAGGGGAAACTCCTGACTTTCTACATGGGAAGGAGTCTAAAGTTCAGCATAGTATCAAAGATGGCACAAACAATCTCTCTCTGTGCTGGGTTCTATTTGACATTTCCATAGCTGAGATAATCGGTGTTAATGAAGATGGTGAAAAATTAAGGGAATTTTGGAAAACTTTGAAGGAAACTCATGAATGTTGATTAAACAGAAATGCTGTTAATAGTCTAACTTTTTTCCTCATGGAGCATGTAAAATACATGTACAATGAAAGCTAAACAGCCTCATAGGAATGTCAGGTATTTCAAACTTGAAACTAACTCTCAGGAACTAACTCGCAGAATATGTAGATTAAAAGCAACTAAGAAATAAATTCAAGACAATTTAAACATGCCTAAAGAAAAGATTTCTGTAGAAAGAAAAGCTAAAACCACTACATAGTAATTCCAAATTGTTGACACGTTTCTACTAAAGTTAACACATATAGCCTTAAGTTTAAATTCAGTGTTGATTTGCATGTAGCTTCTGTATTAAGTGAGTATACTTTAGAATGAATGTATGGAGATTGTCCTCTACTGCTTCAGCACAGTTCAAGTCACTTGCAAGAAGCAAGAGTGTGAAAGAAAGCTCATCTTGAAAAATGGGTAAATGCAACATTTAGGTAAGGAAAAATACTGACAAAATGTATTTATGAAACACCTTAGGCCTCTTAATTAATTTGCAGTAGTATAAACATGCTGAAGAAATTAGGCTATGGCATTAAAAAAAAAATTAATTAAAATTGGACAGTCCATAAGTGCTAATTTCTATATTTACATCACATTTAGTGAAGTAATTTGTAATTAGTAATACTTTCCACTAAATAGTGTATATAATGAAAAACTGTAGTCAAACTTCACTTACATTCCTGTTCTTCACTTACTTACATATTTTCATTTAATACTTTATTATATATGTCTTTCAATTCAGTAGCCTCCTTTAATTTAGAACAGAGTACTGTTAGTCAAGTGATAAAGCTGAATCTGAAAGTATTTTGTTATGCTCTTTGAAGTTTGATGCAGAGTATGGTTTTGATTCTAACAGCTGGACTTTTCCTGTCCAACTCCTGCCATCCCAAAAACCTTCAAACAATATTTGGTTTTATAGTGCAAGCCTCGTTCCTGTCTAAATGCAAATCCTTAGTTTGATAATGACTGAAAGTCATTCGTGAGGGCATAACCCCTAGTGTTGCTAGACAAGAATCTTGAAATAAAAGGTGTCCTGTAATAAAAAGTGCAGTATTTGCTATGCAAAGGACCTGCAGGATAGAAATAGCAGGTGCTAAATCTGGTAGGAAGGTTTATGTCAGATCTGGGGCCTTTGGGGAATATGTTTGTTAGGAGTCTGTGGGGAACTGTGCAAAGAAAATTAGAACATACTTGAACCTTTTGAAAATTGGGGCAATGCAAAGTCAGTAACTACCCCAAAGTAAGAAAGAGCATCTAAATCACTTAGTATTACTTTTTTTGTTCTCCCGTTCTGTTTCTGTCTGAATTCAGAAAATACATCAAGTGTTTAGATGTTGAGGGTTTTTTTTTCCATTTAAAAAAATATCTTTTTTACCATAGTGGTAAAAATATATGCTAGTTTTCAATTTACTAGAAGAAATAAGAAATAGGTGTATAGGCTTGAGACACGTCGTAGTATGCAGAAGTGTTTGCCCTTGGGAAATAGCTGCTCAGATGAAACAGCCATTCGGAGTCCCCAGAGGACCTCTTCATGACCTGCACTCTCTGGGTTTCCATCAGAAAGTTCAGGCTGTCAGGGGATGCCACTTCAGCACTTAGCTGGTCCAGGTGTTAGTGTCTGGCAAGTTGAACACATACAACTGTACATTCACATCAATGTATATGTCGTGTCACTCTTTCAATTTGTTTTTCTGTTTATCTCCCTTACAACCAGGAAGAGATTTTGCAATTTTATATACAGAAAAAAAAAATCTCTGGATTTGAAATGTGTGTTCTTTTATGGCTGAAGTATAAAACAACCAACAGTAAAAATTTTCTTCTGTGCTTCCACTGTTAACACACAAATTATGGAAGTAATTCTGTATCTTAATAATAAAGCAGGACTTAATTCATAATGAAGTTTCTAACATTTCTGGTACCTTTTTAAATCAATAAAAAGTGTAGTAGTAATGAGGAACATTAATACAACCTAAAATGCCTCATGAATTTTCCCCATACCTTACCTGTGAGTTGAAACCTTGTATGTTCAATACAGTTAACGCATAAAATGGGAATTTAAGGGGAACAACTCTCCATTTGGAAAGGATTGAGTTGTTAGCTGCTCTTTACCAGGTCTGCTTTTCATGTATTTTAAGACAGATAGAATGAGGCACCACAGTGTCAGCTTGACTCCTCCTACAAACTCAAGGGTTGTCCACACTAAGGAATAATCCTTGCTCTGAGCATGAGGTGTGATATAAGTGTATAGGGAACTTCCTGATATTGGTTCTTCTCCTAGGTCTGTGTAAACAACAGTATAGAATTTAAATAAATAAAAACCTGCCACTAGTAAAACATTAAAGCTATGGAAGTGCTAAACATTTTCTTGTCATTCTTACAAATAACACCTAATTAGTTATAAAAAAATGGAACTATCTTATTGAACTCCAGCATCTAGTCTTCTCATTGTTATAGTGACCAGTATGTAACTTTCTCCTTACTGTTTAAATTGATATAAGGAGTTGTGAAATTAATTTTTCAAAAAGAAAATACAGGGCAAATAGTATCTCCCTATATAAACTGAAGCAGTAGAACAAGGAATGTTCATGGTAAATGTTTTTAAATAGGTATAATTTTTGGTCAAAATTATTAAAATTAATTTTCTACCAGTAATTAATAGAGAGTTGGTCATAACAAGTAAGATTTCAGAATAGTTTTGATAACATCTGTCGGTCCAAAAGACAAATAGCAGTTAGTGTTCTGGGGTCTTTCTGTAAGTAACTAAACCAGCATATTATTCTCTCAGATAATTCTGTACTTTGGCATCTGAACGTAGAGTAATTATGACCCAATATTCCATAACGTATTTTGGATGAAGATAAATAAAAGTAATTTCTCAGCTATCCATTTCAGAGGCAGTTTTTAAGAAAAAGTGGTCTCATAGTTTAGATGAGAGGGCAGTTTAAGAACTTCACAGAAATGAGTCAGAAGGATTTTGTCTTAAACAGTAGCTAGTAAATCTGCATTGCTACTGGCTGAATCCCTTTTAGACAAACATCTACCTGTTTCTTTCTATATAATTGTCAAAATAGGTCATAATAAAAGAGGTGATAGTAGTAAATACAATTGCCAAATTATACTACCTATGAAATACGGGGGAGCTCTGTTTATAATGTTAAATTTATCCTCCCTTTTTTTTTTACATTCATCTCTTTAGTATTACATGAAAGGTAGATCTCATTAGCTTGTGGAATTGCTGCAGATGGCAAAGAGCAAAACTACCAATCTACATCAAATGGAAAATAAGAGAATATATGTTTTGATCACTAAGCTAATTCATACTACAAAGCAGGTGTTAGTATCTCTGAGATAGGGCAGAGGCAATGATCAGATCCTGCTTTTGATCTTAATCAGCCCTGTCCCTGTGGTATGGATTACAGATCCTTTGTTTTTTTTCCTAAAATGTGAACTTCTAAGGAACAAGGTTCACAGATTTCTAAATGAGAATTTCAGATCTGTAATACGTTGGAAGTGAATAGAAATAGATTTTGTTGTCTTAGAGATCTAACTCTTCAAGGTTCTGTTACCCCTAAGAGTGTTGGCTCCTGAACTGAGGAGTTTTCAATAGGAACTTCAGAGCACTTAATGCTTGACAGAGCTTTTGTCATCCTGCAGAACTAAGTTTTCCAGGTGATCCTCAGTGCAAGCTAGAGCTAGTCCCTCCTGGCTCCTGTCTGGTAGACTCTTGCATTAAAGCTGTGCAAAACATGAAAACTCCCTTTTTCACTGTGCCTGGCAGTGCAGGCTCGAGGCGCTAAATGCTATTTAGAGTAAACCAGCACCCAAGTGTTAAAACTTCACCCAGGTTCTTTATTAATCCTGCACAACAGAAAAATAATCCGAGGAGGCTGTGTATATGCATATAAAGGCATCATTTGATGTTAATCCTTAAAAAAGTTTTCCACTAAACCAAATCCTGTTTTCTTTGACTTTGGAAAGGACAAATCAGGATTTGTGCCGTAATGAAGTTTTCTGCATTTTCAAATATTAGTGTATTTAGCACTTTTCTTTTTGTGTTACTTGATTAAAAAAAAAAAAAAAAGAATTTTGCAAGAGAAGGTTTTTATTAAATTACTCATATATCTAGTTTATTCTCCTAAGATTCTGCAAAAGACTTGTCTATGTATTTGGATGACAGTATATGAGAATATACTGTGTCATTTTTTTAAATTAATAGCAGAAATTTAATTTTCTGATCATAATCATATTAGACATGAAAAGCAAAATACTTTACTTTCAATATCCTTCTTTCAGATGCACAAAGTAAATGGCAATTATTTTTTTTCAAGAAACGCTTTTTACATATTTTGCAGTAGTGCCCTTTAATATCTATATAAATATTGTTTTATTTTTATTAGCCTTCATAAACATATTGACATATCTGTAACACTAAACATGAAGCTTCCAATGCAAGAGTTTGTACATAGTCCATATCTGAATGTCACCATTATTTCATTTAAAAGATCCCAGCATGTCTACCTCATGATCCTTATAAACTCTGTAGTACTCAAATACCTCAACACTTTTTCTTGCTACATTCATTGAAATTAAGCACCCTTACCCTACCCCATCTGTAAACATCAAGTCAATTGGCAGCTAGCACATTTCCCAGTCAGCAAGCAGTATTGTGAATTTTATCTTCTCTTGCAGAAATCAATTCGTCTTCGTTGCAGCAGATGAAATTTCTTGTAACACCTCTGCAGGTAACAATCATTGATACTTCTTGATGCATCCATCCAGGTCTCAATATCCTTTTTCACATGCTGCATTTAATCGTAAGAGAAAGCACAGGAAAGTCCATAGTGTAAATCTTTGGAATAGTTTAATTAATTTATAATTTCAGCCTATAGGTTCTGCCATACAAAAGACATTAGGTTATTTTGCTGACTTTTGGTGTTTTATTTCCAGTTTACGTATCATATGGCCTAGTAAGTAAGGCTATGTTAAACCTTCTAATAAAGACTTACTCTGCAGCACAGTCAAGACTGTGACTCTCAAAAAGCCAACAAACAGAACTAATGAAAGCTTAGATGTATGTAGGACATTGTAAGTGCTATAGATTGAACAATTTTCTTTCCGACTCTTTGGGGGCAAATATTGCCCACAAGGGTACTGCAGACCCTAAAGCACTCACAAAGTCTATCCTATGGATAAGATAGTGGGAGAGAGGGTCTGGGTCTACAGAGGATCGCTCTCTAGTAAGTAAAAAAAGTCTTAGCTACTTTGCTAATATGCTATCGTGTTGTAAGCCATGTGTACAGAAGAATGAACAATGTTTTTAAAAAGTGATGGTAATTTATAAATATATTCAATATGTCAAGGGATTTTTCTCTCTTTTAAGCAATAGAGTTTGAACAATCTTAGTCTTAATTCAGGTAAGGATGGTATTATGTCAGTACATAAGAAACCAAAAGCTAAAGTAAATAGTAACAGTGCTGGGACATATTATGCCAATAATATTATGCAAAAAAAATGACTGACTTGATAGAAGCTGCCAGTACTGAGGGATGAAAGGGTACATAGTGTGCCACAAGATGTTGGTATAAAGAAGTGTTTATTTCCAGAGTTTTATATTAGCAGAAACAAGTGAAAGGTGAAGAGTTTTCTGTTTATGCCATACTGACCTATATATACACAAGTAAAGAGCATTTATTTATGGAAAAGAAGTTCATAGCTAAAGCCAAAGTATGTTAAAATTGTCATAATCTGTATGCTGGCCATAGCATTTTTGGTGGTAATCTGAAAAGTTCTTCTGTAATAAAACCTGATATAGAATAGATTTTGCAAAGTGCTGAATCCTTAAGAGAATACATTTCAGAAGCCAAATTTAACACCTTCTTGATCTCGATTGACTTTGATTTTGGCTTTCATTATCTTACTTGTGCTTCTTGCTCAGCTCCGCATTAGACTGAGCTGTAGTAGGGAGGCTACTAATTTATAAATCTAGGCCTTGCTAAGTAAGAATAAATATATTTTTTTCATCGATTGCTTAATTTGGAATTCTTGAGATAGACATGAGGTCTTTAATATTTTTCTTGTCCTGAAAACAATTTCTTGTTTGGCAGAGTGAACCCGTCCAAGCAATAATTATTTCTCTTATAAAGACATTTTTTTCCACTCAATTCATGCACAATTTAAGTGTCCAGGACTATGTCGTATGTATTCCATATATCACTACTTCGGTCCAGTCAAAAATATAGCACTTTTATTTATCAGTAAATTCAGTCAACTCTTTACTTTGTATAAAATGCATCTCCGTGTATATTTTTAAAAGCTTTTCAGTTTACCAGTTGATTATCTCTGTTGAATTGATTCAACAGTAAGGTGTTTTTGTTAGGTATAGTTTGGGCAGTATGATAAACGTATAGCTATTATAGCTGACTGTAGGTAGCTTTTTTTGTAATATGGTCTGAAGGAGAAAGCTAAGGAAAGCCTCTAACTTCTGTTTCTTGCACACCTGTTTTAGTAACAGAATTTAAAGGAATTTGGCTTTATAAAATAATAATAATTCTCTGGCCCATATTCCTGTGGTACAAGTTGCTAAAGTTGCATTCAGTCTTTCAAACTTGTAAACTGACTTAAACTAATTTATAATATGATGATTTGTGTTTTAGTACATGGAGTATATAGAGATACACAAACTTTTAGAAACAAAGTTAACCTTCCTGTGGTTTTCCAGATGCATGCAAAGCACTTTCAGTGTGGTTTTATAGCGCATGTTTTGGTGCTCCTAAAGTCAATTACGGTCATTCAACTGTGTTTGTAAAATTGATCTAAAGTGAAGATACTGCTAATATGCTCAGTGTTTGAAATGTGAGTATATGGATGTTTGTATTGTTTCCTTGTAAAGAATGTGCGTGTTTGCAGATTTCAAATAATAATATAAGTGAACATTTGGTTGGAATTTTATCATCAAATGGAAGTGGGAAATCTTGGGTGATTCTGCTCGTAATATTCACTCTTCTTCTCCTAGTGCTTCATCATTCCTTCCAGAGGATACTTAACTCTTAGCCACATGATTTATTTTTTTTTTTTCATTTGGGAATAAAGTAATCTTGAATAAATAAATGTGCTAATGAACGGATAGTGTGTCTATACACACACATTTGTATTTATGTGTGTGTATCTGTTCTTCCATGCACATTGTATGAAGGAAACCTGTTCAAGGATCTGACAGAGGGATCCTTCCATGGGAAATTTTAAAATATTTCACTCTTGATTGCATCCAGTGCATTCTGAGGCTAAAAATAATTACTCTTCAGAAGAGAAGTTCTGTGCTTCTGGGATAGATCTTCTCTGGCAGGCATGATTAAAGAGTGTGCAAATAGACCTGAACTAGAACAGAGTTTGTCCTATCAGTTTGATGATGGAATTTTAAGAAGGACGCCTGAAGATTTTTCTCTAGCAAATCTTTGACAATGGGTACGTTAGAGGAAAATTAATCCTGAGGTTCCTGGCTGAGGGGGGCAATGGGCATCTTACCCTAATAAGTCAGAATGAGGTCCAGAATAAATTAATGGTTTATATACATGGTGGTAACAAAACATAGTTCATCTTGAAACTTTAACATTTTTAATGAATTTTTCAAATCAGCGCTCAATATATTTTTTTTTTCTTTTAGGTTTTGTAGGATTTGTAAATTCATACTGTAAAAAAAAAAAAAAATCTTTTGTAGTGTCTTTTCCAAGTGCTTTCTAGAATGTACCTGCATTTTACAATTTGTGATTTTTGTAAACCAGGGCAGGATTATTATTCTATATTTATATCACTTTTTCTTCCTTCCTCCAATTTTTAACTCTTATCCAACTTCCATCTACAAATAAACAAACAGAAAAATCCAGTGCGGTTGCATGCCTGGTATTATTTTTCTCCCAAGTGTATATGCAGTTTATGATTTTGAAATAACAGAGAGGCAAGTGTATATATAAACCTGAATTTGGAATGAAGTGTGGTGGAAGTGGATATAACATCTGTCCAATTGTGACTGTATTAATTTACATATTTGAGCAGAATCATCCCCAGGAGGTGGAATTGTGTGTGTGTGTGTTAGTGTGCAAACGAAATGCATTATAAAGCTTTAGAAGTTGACAGTCTTAGATTAAGTTATTGACCTCCATTTGGAGAAAGATATGGTCTCCAAAATAGATTAAACGTTCTGAAAGGTTTAATTTTATATCTCTAGGGAAAATGTTTCATAAGAGCAGGCAGCTTAAAGAAGCAAATATAGGAGTTTGTACTACTGCAATAGTTTGAAGAGATTATTGGCATTTTTTAACCAATGCAATTGCTCAAGTTATTGCAGTTTCCCTGTATACTGTCATTAACCTGTCAACACTAACACAAATTTAATTCAGGAAACAATAACAAATATGGATATGCTTATTTTAAAACAAATTAATATTTTACAAAATGCTTGGAAGGGTTAAGATGCCTGTTGTGGTATTCCTCTGCTTCGCTACGTAACTAATTGTAGCTGGTCAAAATTTTGTCATACATGCTTGCATACATCTCATTGACTTATTCTTATGTCTGGTAGGAGATATTGATCAGATTATACATTCTTAAAGGAATTTCTGAGAATTGTATATAACCCAAACTGCTTTGGAAGAATGCAGTTTCAGAAGTATTTCCTTCAGCGTTTTTGAATTGCTGTGGAGACACGTTCAGCTGTGAGAGGCTTCTCCCTTTCAGTACTGCTGCCTGTGGGTTTGACTTCATTTCATAAAGCAATCTGACTGGGAAAATAACCATTTTCTATGAGATGCTTTTATTATTACATTATGCTTTTCCACTAATCAGATAAAATAAAACATGAAGATGAAGGAGAATCTGTAAGCTCTTTCTGCTAGTATTTATTTAAGGCTGTACTACTTTCCCTCTGAAAGATAGCACACACTGAATTTTTTGCTCTGGAAAGACTAGGAAATGTTGTACTAATGCACAGTATTAAACCTCTTCTATAAATTCATGTGTCCTTTATGTTGGCAGTTTCAACTTGCCTTTACTGCTGCTGTATATAGTTGCTTATATAGAACTGCACTTGTTACAGCTTTTACTGCTTTGGGTGGTTTTGCGGTAAAGATGTTCAGCTATTGGATCAGTTGATAAAAATCAGTAAACACTTCGATTATTCTCTGTTCTTCTTTCCTGAAGTTTGATTAATTCCTTTTTCTCACCCAGTGAAAACACTGGCAGCCCTTTTTGGCATCTTTGTCATTATCTCTTTGACAGCTTGCCTTCCCGGTGCTTGCAGTTCTAGGTCAGTTCGCTTGGCTAGTCAAATGTGACAACATGACAAGATTAAGTAAAGCTGAGGTTCTGTGATTTGTAAATGGAGGATTTGCAATGTGAAGCTCCTTTGATAACAGAAATAGTGAATAATCTGTGTTTGCCCTCAACAAGTGCGTGTAAGCATGTGTGCATCTTCTATACTGTTTTTTAATGAAGGAACCAGAATTTTTTTGCTGGTAGACTGAAAATAGGACACATGAAAGGTGGATTGTCTGTGTGCACGTATGCATGGTGTTACATATAAGTATGTTAGACAAGGATTCAGTTTTAATATCTTGAGATTAGCACAATACATTTAAAATATTAAACAGAAAATGATTACAGAACTTTACACACAAGTGCAAAAGACTGCTTTAAAATTTATTAAACAAAGTACACAGTGTAATTATTATTAAACTAGATAAGAATTTATTTGCAGCTTATTGCCCCAAAATATAACAGTATTAGCAAAATACCAGTCAAAGAAATATTTAGTTTTCATTGTAGTACAGCTGGTTTGAGGTGCCACCTGATTGCAAGCCTTAGTTTCCCCAGTGGCTTTTTTTAAGTTATTCAGCATCAGCTCAGAAGGAAAGTCACCTGGGCTGATGTTTGTTGAAATTCTATATTTCTGCAAATTAAACAATATCAAACTTTTTTATTTAAATGTTTAACAAGGTGGCAGCTCAGTGCTGAATGTCTGTAAATACCTAACAGACTTCAGAAGAAGCTAAAGGTTGGCACACAGAAATAAAAAGTAAAGAAAGGTCTGAGCATCAATGACCAAAATTTCTGCGAAACTTGCCCATCAATTAGCAAGAAACTTAACCAGCCAAATTCACATGTGACATAAGTAAACAGTCAAGAATTTTAAATTAATCTCTGCATATAGAGAATTCTCAATAGGCTTCTCAAGATTCTTCTTGTTCCAACCTGCAGGAAAAAAATAACATTTCTTTTAACATTTTGTCAATGAAGATCTCTTCATAGAAATATTTCCTTGTCGCACTATCCCTGTGGTAGACTGTGGTCATGTTTCTTCATCTCTATGAAAACCTAGGGATGTTAATAGTGTACTAATAGGAAATTCTTCATGGCTTTCAAGGTGTACAGGAGTGCAGCACTGCAGCATACCTCCCTTCACTGCTCTGTCTCTCTGTGCTACACCTTCCTAATTCTTTTTCTGCCCCACATCACAAATCTGTGAAGCATTATCACTCATGGAAGATGAAATGCAACAAACTATTTTATGATCTTCCTCTGTAGAATGATCTTACTTTTTGACATTATGATTTAAAACTTTGCCTAGAACATTCTAGTAAAAACTTATTCTAAGTAAAAGCTTAGGCTAGATGTCTTTCCTTGTTGCCTTCTAAGATACATCCCCCTTATTGCCTTATGGAGAGACTTGCTCATTCAGGTGGTTGAAATGCTAAAGTTGCCTGGAGTTTATATCCAAAATGAAATAAATCGATTGGTTGCACATGCTTTGCACACCATGAGCAGATATCATCCTACTGTAGTAAAGAACTGTAAGAGCTACCACTGCTGCAGTGTTGACCCATTGAGGTGCTCAGCACGTGGTGTGCATACAAAGGAGCTCTGTTCTCATGACATTCATCTTGGTATCATCATAGTTATGTGACCAAGACAATGAGCAAGATGTTAGTTTCTGGAATCATTCCTCTGGATAAGGCCAGGTAACCCTTGCTTTCCATGTATTCCTTTTGATTCTTTACTAAAATCCTCACATCTTTGTCTCAACTTTTACTGCAATTCAGCATTTGGGTCTGACAGAGGAGACAAGTGGAGTGCCCTTTCCATGCCACCAGCAAGAGGCACATCCCACACGAATGCCTGATTCCTGGGTGAACTAGCAGGGCAGGACCAAAGCATTCTGCACTGAACTTTCTTGTACTTAGCCAAGTCTCACTCGTTCAGTTGCTTTTTTTGTGAAATTCATTAATTGTCAGTACGAGAATTTCAGTAACTTAAGGTTAGTCTGGTTGAAGATTCAACACACATAGGTCTGAAGAAGATGCAATTGTACTACTTGATTGTTCAATTATAATCAAAGCTGGTAAATCATGGATAATATTGTGGAAAATTTAGAAATATGAGCTTTCCAGCATTATATGCACTTTGCTTGTAATATGGCAAGTAACAGGGGATTAGATCAGTTCGATTTAGCTGAGGTAGTACCAGATTTTTAATTTATCTTTTTATAGTCCTTAAACAGATCCGTAATTTTCTAAAGTTCTTCTAGCAATATGCAGACTTTAAATGAAATGGGAAGAAATGATAATTATCAGAAAAATATCTCCATCAAATTCCTACAAAATAAAATTGTGTTTCGAATTCTCCTTCTGTAGTTCTCAAATCACTTGAGGAAAATGTGTTAACTTGGTTCATATATTATACTGTGAAGTTATTAAACCCTATAATAAGTATGTTATGAAGGAACTTCTAAGTGTCACCAGTATCAGAGCTCTGCTGTCTGTGCTAGATGCATATGGAAACATAACCATTGTACCAGTGAACTTACAAACCTAATTGCAATTGGAAAGGCATGTACTTGCACTATTTTTAGAGACTTCAGCAATACCTACTACTGATGATTTGAAGAGAGAGATTCAATTTCAAAGGCCCTAATAAAATAAATCTCACAATCAATTACCATTTTAAATTATCTTTTATTTATGCAGTGGGAAAAAAATTATCCTTTTATGTAGTATTTTAGCAGTTTAAAACCCTGTGCTGAAAAAGATTGAAAAAATTGAGATATAGCATGAGGAGAGGAGAACATACCATGTACTTGAGCTTTTGGTGGATACTTTACAACTACATTTACAGATGTTAGCATGGCTACACTGTCTTGTTTGTTTGTTTGTTTGTTTCTTATTTATTTCCCAGTAACTTGGTGGTCCAGATATTTAAGAATTAGTGTCAGTATTGTAACAAAATGCTAAAAAAATCTGTTTTTTTTTCCCTGCTATGTCTTGAATACTTGTTCCAGATACACAGAAAAATAGTGGAACTTACCTTTTTCTAATTAGTGATGCATCAAAATTGTTCATCAGACAAGAAATTGTGACTGCATGTCTTGGTTTTGATACATCGATTTAATATTCTGCAAAATTGACTGTTATTAACATTGACTATTAATTTATTCAAAATAATTTGCCATTTGCATGTCCTAAATTTTAGTAAATTGCTTACCTAGAATGATTATTTCCCATGTAAATTATCACAAAGCATTTAAATGCCACTAATTTTAATGAGAAATAAGCATGCTGGCATAATAGTGAATAAATGAACCAATGACTGTGTGACTGAACTAGCTTATTGATTTTCAGTGTGACAATACAGTTTAAATCCTTCTTACTATTTTCAGTGTGGAAATCAGAATCTATTCTGCTAACCTTCTGAGCTTCTAAATTTGGTGTCATGCAAGGGCGTGTTTAAAAATTAGCATTTAAAAAGAAACCCACTTGCTTTAAGTTTAAGCTGACACTGTTCCTTTCCTCTGTGGAAATGAAATTTATTAATCATAATAAAACCATCATATTCTGAAGGTAGAGGTCACCCTGAGGAGAAAAAAAAAAAGACCATTCATCACAGAGGAAATTCAATGCAATTTTTTTTCCCAGATAATATCTGAGCATGTATTCTCTCTGGTTTGGAAATATGTTCTTCCATGTTTGTGCTTACAAATGTCAGTTGTATTTAGGAGGGTGCAAGAATTAGAATTTTGCAACTTAATTGTATATGCTTCATTTTCTTTTACAGGAGATTTGGAAGAATGCTTTTTACATTTTTTTACATTGCACACAATTGTTTAAGTGGAATTTCAATATCCTGTAAAAGAAAAGAAAAAGTCTCTCATATTTTAACAAGAATATAAGCATTACTAATTCTGAAATATCATTATGTTAATATTACAGTACAAACTTCAGCACTATAATAATATAAATAATTCTTTTTAATGAGCCAGGATTAACTTAGGTCACAACTCTCATGTTAGGATTACTTCACTCTTTGAATTTTAAGGAAGAAACATGGTTTACACAGGAGGGTAAGAAAAAGTAATGTAAAGCACTGACAATAAGTTATTAATCCTTTGGCAAAAGAGTAACAAAAATGTACTCAGAAGTAAATACTGGATGGAAATAGTGATTTTTTTTTTTTTTCATTCTTTTGGAATTGCTTAATGTGTTTGTTTATCCATTTTCTTTTTTTCAGTTGTCCAGATCTCTATAAAATATTGATATAATGCTATTAGCAACTTGTTTTATTACAGCAGTGTTGGAAATTTGCAAGTTACTTCAGTAGTTGGGTTAAATATACTAATACTTTAGTGAAGCCTGAGCACTATGTATTGGGGCTTGTTGCAGTTGGCCTTTGCACATAGGCCACTGAATCACTGGCCATGGGTGAGCCATTGGATTTTCAGTTTTGTGGGGCACATGGATCCTGCAGGAATGGGATGCCCTGTGGTGTCCAAATGCAGCCCTGCCACAGGAAATGGAGCAGAGCTGTGGAAACAAAAAAATCACAAAGTCCCAATGTTACTTAATGGTTTACAGTAGACCAAAACTAACCTAATTCTTACAGATCTAAATTTACAGTCCTTGCTCAGTATTGCAGTAATACCAGTTAATCAGAAAAAAAAAAAAAACAACTAACAACCAAACTGATTCCCATTGCTTTAAAAAATAATAGTTGTGGCATTAAATTGTGTATAATAATAGTACGTGCAATTCCTCCTCCGTGTTATTAGGGCCATGAGGGAAATTTATAGTGCTGGAAACAAGTCTAGCTTTAAATTAATCGTTTTCCCTTTCTAGATGTTTTCTTATGGTTTGAATGAGATTTGGCTTGAGAGAATTAAAATTATAATGATGTTTAAAATGGATTCCCAGAGTTTAAGAATGGGCATACAGAGGAAAATTAGATGTCTTCTTCACTTCAGTGTTGATGAACAAGACATAAGAGATTCTGTTATGGCTACTGTCAAATCTAAGTATTTTAAATCTCTAAATATTGTAACGATTGCATCCTAATGTGGAGGGTTGCCAAGGCTGAGGTTTATGGGAGTTCTTCTAACCAAACAGGCTCCAGAGTATGGGGTCAGGTTCAAACCTGCTCACAGAACTCTGATGCCTCCTTTCCAAGTGAAAAGTGTCACCAAGTGTCTTTCACCCAACACAAGCAGACGTGGGCTGGTTTTCCTTCCATTTTTTTTCAGTGGGAACTGCCTGGTTTCTTTTTTATCTGCCTTGGACAGTTTCCAAAGATAGGTAATCATGGATACCAAGTGTTTAAATGGAATTGATATATAAATTTAATTCTTCTCTCAGCAATATATTGGATGCACAAAAGAAACTAGTATGCTTTATACAAGTCTTTTATATATCTTTTTCTGAGTTCAGGACCATGTCTTAAAGAGGTTATTGGCCAACAACACCCTGCCTTGCTGGAAAATAATAGCTCATTCACAATGCCTAGTGCCAGCCAATGTACACTGTGAAGTTTGTACTTACTGAACTTTCTTTTCTATTTTTTTTTTTTTCCCATCAAGATGCATGCTTATATATCCTTGGAAAGGGGAAGGCATATAACTTCTGCAAAGCTGTGAGCTTAGGCTTGGTCAGAGTGAGAAGCATTTATGTAAAGTCCCTGCCTTTGCAGTGCTGAACCCTTTTGCCTCTCGACAGCACAGTTATCCCAGGAGGTCGTTTACTGTGATTTCCATATGCAATGAATCCCTCCCATTCTTGCGAATGTTGGCTCAGTGAAAGGGAGAATTAAAGATTATCTTGTCTATGGCAATTTCTGCTCCTTCCTTGAAGATGTCACTGGGTAGGTAGAATTGTCTACTGCAGACAGTTTGGACCTCTTCTCTGCCTCTCTGCCCAGGACCCGCAGCAGTGGGTGGTGGAGGATTGCATATGCCATGGAAACATTCCTTTCTCAGCTTTCCCTCAGCTGATTATCTAGGAATCTGCTAATCAGATTCCACTTGTGGAGGAGTAAATACATGCTAATAAAATAGGACAACTGTCCTCTTTTGAAAAAAAGTAAGTTTGTATTTGTATCTGAAAACTAAGATAATTACAGAGTGAGACCAGTCTGGGGTTACTGTTCATGTAAGACTAAAAATTTTGTATTTTGAGAGGTATCAAGAGCATGATTAAAATGTAGCTTGTTTACTGCATTAGCAGTCTTATGCAAGACACCACTGTAACTTTAAGATTGCTTTTGTTATATGTGACACCTGCCATCAAATGGAATGTTAGCCACAGTCAGTGAAACGTGTCTCGTTGCCGTGTCCATGTCACTGATGGTAACTGCACTCAGACTCGGGCTCTGGAGCTAAGCTGTGCTTTTCAAGGTGAAGAGGAGGACTGGGACAGCAAACCGACCAGGGATACATGTAAAGAAGCTTTGAAGTAGTTTCAACTATAAGGATTTTAATAATAATAATTAAATAATTTTTTAAAAAAATCTAATTTTCACTCTCTTTGCCTGGTTGTAGCAGGAACTTGTGCTGAAAATTGAGACTTCAGCTGTGCAAGCAGCATCGTGGCTTAGGATGACACTGTCTCTTCTGTAGAAAGACCAAGAATGTGCAATAAGCATGTTCCTCAAAAACGAGTGCCTGCCCTTGTTCTACAGCCCTCTCCTTAGCCCAGTGCTGAATCTTAATAGCCTAGGAAAGCTAATTATACATTTATTGTCATTTGTAAACTTAACATTTCCCAAAGGATATTGCTTTTGAAACTGCAAAATGAGTTTACTTGTAATGAATTTGGGTAGAATGGAAGATTTCATTAAAACCATTTTGTTAATATTGGTAACATCTGTTTTTAACAATTTAATTTTTTTTTTTTGCCATTAATCTTCAACTTTCTTTTCTTTTCAGTTACGGACGAGTTTATGCTGCAGACCCCTACCACCACACAC
>NW_008622546.1:0-20000 GCF_000691845.1 Merops nubicus | reverse complement strand
TTTTTATGGAATTATATGATAATCATATTCAGATTTATATAAGCATTTTACAAGTATTGCAGTCATTGAGTAGAGGTAATCATGGTATTTTCATCAGCTTGGTACTTTTTGAAACATGACCGTGTCGTGTAAACAACCTGCAATTTTTCAAGGCATGACAACGTGCCCCCGTTGAATTTCAAAGTAAGGTCATTTTGCTAAATATTGGGCCCAAGACAACTCTTCAACTGGGACAGAAGAGGGACCTTGGTCTTGCCCGAGCCCTGCCTGGAGGAGGCTGCTCGGCAGGGGCCAGGGCAGCCCAGCAGACGCCCAGGTGGCAGTTTCAAGCCTAGCTGAAAAATTGCAGTTTGTCTGTGCATATGTTTGGACTCTTTCCATGTTGTCCTGTTTACAAGTTAACCTAAGTTGGGGTGTTTGTCACGGGTCTTCTTGTTTTTGTATTTAAATAAATAAAGCAGAAGACTGTCTCGCTACAGTTTTGCTGCAGATAGTTATATCCTCATGTGTAACGTGCCTGCCTCCTGGCAAGCACCTTAGTAAATGATCAACTCACCGCTGTGAACCTGCCAACTTGCTATAACAACTCTGCTTTAAAAAAAGTGTTTGTGATCAGGCTTTATCTTTGTCATCGTATGTGCATGCAGTATGATCAGTTGAACAATAACCATCAATAAAGTTTCACAAGATTTGAAAACAAAGTTTCTGTAGCATTTATATCTAAGAATGGAAAATAAATTATCTTTAAAATTGAAACAGAGAGAGAAAGAGACTATATTAATCAATGAAAAATGGGGCAGCAATGTATATTTATAGTGGTGAGGGAATGAACTGAAATTTATGAAGAGTTCAATCCCCACAGTTATTCTATAAGATATAAAAAAAAAGCCTCCTATTAAAAAAAAAGTAATCATTTAAACACAACGATAGAAGCAACTCGAAAAATGTTTACCAATTGTTAGGCTTCTAATTCAAAGTGTGGATGATACATCTTTTTTTGGAATTGCACACACAAAATGTCTAATGTGGGGAATAACAGAATTTATTTGCAATTTTAATTTTCATGAGATGGCTTTACAACTCCCACTCTCCAAATGATTATATGGCATTTTAGTCTATTAAGATAATCTTGAAAGGTTGAGGGTGCAGCCCATATTAGAAAATATTTTGTTTATAAAGCTCATACAGTACTCCTAGTAGTCATTTTAAAATGTATGTCTGAAATAGTTATGTAAGAAAAGCATTTGAAATTTTTTTACAATATATATTGGGAATGTTTTCACTTATATAAATAACTACTGATAATATGACTTATGAAAAAAATTATTACTACCATATGTGGAATATAGTGAGTTCTAAACAGATTTAAAAAAACACCCTACAAACCCAGAAAATGTGTATATCTGTCTTTAGAAATTAGTGTTTATATCACAACCGTGATTTGTGAATAAAGAAAAATGATTTGTAATATCAAAATAAAAGCTTAGTCTGAAAAGGTTGAAATGTTGGTGTTCAAAGTCATTTTGCTTTGCTTTTCTTTTTTACTGTCTTGGTGGAAGAGCTCTCCACAGTTGCACCATCCATACTGTACCCCATACACTTCTGAAGAGCTGTAGCATGGACAAGGTTCACAGCTCCTTTACTGCCTGGAGATGGTGTTTGGGAGCCTGCCTGGGCAAAGGGCTCTGCTGTGGCTAGTGGCCCTCCTGCCCAGGGGGCACAGGAGGTGGGGCTGGGCTGGGCGGTGGGAGGGGAGGTCTGTGGGAGGAGGGCAATAACCTCATCTGCACGCCCAGCCCTGGCTGCTGCAGCCCCAGGCCAGAGCGACAAGATTCAGTGCAGGACAGGTTGGGGGTTTCCATCCCCAAAAGGCAAGGTTAATCCAGTAGCAGGTGTATTTTTCAGGCAACACTGCATGATACTTGAGGAAGAATTGGGTTTTCCTAGTGAGAAAAAAAGAGCATCTTCCAAACTGACAGTATTTAAACAGGACATTGTATTGTATCGTATTGTAGTTTAGCAGAGGAAAAGAAGGCGTAAAAATAAGGGTTTAAATATTGCATGTTTTGCAGTTGAGCAGCAAGCTTTACTCTAGAATGGTCTTGGATCCTTCTGGGAAGGTAAAGAGAAGAAACATCGTAGTGTGTTTGTCAGGGATTGTGGGGAGGTGTTATGTTATGCTTACTTTATATCTTTATATGAAATATGAGCCCTAAAAGGTGGAGTGTGTTCTCCTCCACACCATGCACGAGGGGTATACTGGCAGCACTTCCTCTGGTGGCTGGGTAGAATGGCCAAGGCAGAAATCCTGAGGAAGATTTGGACTGAAGGAAGGTGAGAAGCATGTGAATATATAAATGCAACCGGGGCACACACGGATGGACATACACAGAGAACCACATAATTTTCACATGGTTGGATTCATCTGCCTGTTGTCTGGTATCATTAATTGTGATTTAATGTAGTGCTTCCTTTCTTGGCCAAGTAGCCAGCACATGCCAAATTAATGAATACTTTGTATTCATTGAACAATTGGCCAGAGAATAAGCAAAGCATTGTGTGTAACCAAAAGAAAAAAAAAAAAAAAAGGAAAATGCAGTAAGCTTTTCAGGGTATATTTTCCAATTATTTGAACTTCTAATACAGATTTAATTGTGTAGCAAAGATTAAATTGAATCTTCTTAGGAAATCTTTCAGCTGTCCCTGTATACCATGTCCTGTACTACTCAGTCCTTTATCATCTTTAAGGGCATCCAAGTTGTTCATTAACTTCTTATTTTGGATAAAATGTTACCACTTTTAACTAGAATTTAATTTTCTTTAACTTTCTGGGAACTTTAATTTGGATTGCTGTTGTGCTGTGTTGCTGTTTCTTACCTCAAGTGATTTTTTTTGCAAGTTTGACATGTTCCTATTGCCACATTTTCTTAGTTTTACAGTACAGATGCATGAGGAAAAAAAGCTATGCAAATTATTTCCTCCCCAAAATAGAGCTGAAATATCATCATTTTGGTAGGTGGAGAGAAGAAAAAAGAAGGAAAAAAAAAAAATAGAAAGCAACCTTGTTTCAGTGGGAAGAGAAGATTTGAGTGGGAGGTGAGATCAGAAGGGATCTTGATTTTGGGATGATTTTGGGAGATCTTTGAAGAATTTATGAAAGTGTCATCAAAACCAGTCATCTTACCAGTATTATAAAAGTTTCTTATAATGCTTCATTTATTCCTAAAGGGCATACACTTCACCTCTCTCTGTAACACGAGCTTTATGCCAAATCTTTCCAGACTGGAACGTGAGTCCTTACAACACGTACCTTGTTTCATACAGCAGTGGGGATGTTTGCTTTTTGTCTGAAAGGGAAAATGTTCTCTGGCAGCTTTTATGTGTCTCCGGCACTTCCCTAGTGCTCTGCATACCAATAATTGTCTTGCAGCACTTCACAAAAAGCACAATGGACACGGACCAGGATCAGACAAAAATCTAGGTAGTATATGTCAGTAAATCATCAACCTGAATCTTTTCTACGAATGAGGTAAGACTGAGATTAGCACAGGGAGGAAGAACATTAAAAGTACTTCTAGCTCTAAGAGCTGGTCCTTATTTTCTTACTTGGAAAAGAAACATTTTAATTTAATGCTGGTTTCTATTTCAGTATGTGTGTCTGTTTCCTGGATCCACACAAAGGGTGTATGTATCTAATGCAGTGGTAGTGTGGCTGTAACAGTGATGTGACTACCTGAGTATTTCACCAGTGGCTTTAGTTGGCTAGGCTACAACTCTGGCTACACAACTCAGCAATGAAACATGCAGGTACTTTGAATTAGATTGATTAAGGGACCTGGAAACATCAACATCATTTATATGAACAACCAGGCAGCACTCAGGGCCAGCAGCTCCTGTTCAGCTGTTGTTTTGCTCTCTGTAGTAGATGTTGCCAAACTTTTCACATTCCTACCTGATGTCCTACCAGGGTACTCAAGGCAGACAATTTTGGTTTACACCGGTAGGTAGGAGTGCTAAGAGTGAGAGTGTTGTATTGAAGGGGAGGCAGAGGTGCCATGCCCACTGAAACCCTGCTCAAAGCACTCACAAATATATAGGGGAGATGGCTTTAAAAATGTTCTGTCGCCTCAACTTAATACAGGAGTTTTAGGGTTTTTTTCTGTATGTGTATATTGGCTCACATTATTCCCAGTTCTTCCATTAAAGCCCTTCAGTTTTACCTAAATAATTAGTCACAGAGAAACACTTTTTCAATGATCTGTTGGTTGGGACTCTGCAGTGGATTCCCCGTTCCACATTAGAGTGAAAAGAATCTTGCCCCCATGACCCCATGGCTTGCAGACTGGATGACAGTGACCATCCCTTCTCTTTCCCAGGAGACAGGTTGGCTCGTGGTAGGTTCCTGATTCCAAAAGAGAGATTCACAGATGAAAATCCAGACTGGAGAAAAGCTCATTGTGCGTAAGGTACTTCACAGCACTCCAGTCTGCAGCTCAGCACTGCTTGTGGCTGGGTTTAGTTTGCTTTGTTAGCTTTGATTTGCCCATGCACTGCCTGGGCAGCCTGCGTGCCCAGCCAATTTAATGATGCCATTCTTTAGCAAAAGGCTTGTAAGTCAGGAGTTCAGGACGTAGGTAAACTATTAAATAAAACATAAGTGAGTGCAAAAATAATCGTTTAATGGACATTATGAAAGGACAGTAAACTAAACTGTTCAGTCCAGTGGATGATGTATAACATCTAAACAAATATGACAACTAATTAAGGATTAGGTTCTGCATTTTGGATGACAGGCCTTGTAAAAATGAAGTTAGATTATGTTGGGGGAAAAAAAAAAGCTGCATTTTGCAAATGTCAGGCAGACAGCTCAGTAAGCAGAAAAGCTCAGTTATCCAATTAAAATAAATGTGCAGTGTTCTCAATATGAAGAACTAAAACATCCTTATGTTGAGGAGTTAAGATCCTGAAATATAAGTGAGGCAAAAAGTGCTCTCTATAAAGATTAATGTAATCTATCAAGATTAACATTTTGCATGCTGGCAAAGGCATATAGTAATGTGTTTCAATTCCTGAAATTGGGAACATTAGACTAAGATCAGTACCAGTTTAAACCCCAGGTAACCCCAAATATTGAATTGAATTCATTATTTGCAACCATGATGGGCTAATAAACTTGCCCTAATGGCTTCTATGGGAAATAGATACCTACAGTAGGTGTTATCCTACTTCCCATAGTCCTCTCTGATACTTCATGTGAAATGTAATAACAAGTTGCATAAATGTAATTTAGGGAAATGTCTTCCACTAAAAGTAATTCCTGATTTATTCAGGAGTTTGATTTCTGTACTAAGAAAGATTAAAGATGTTTATGAACATTATATTGTGCTTGGGCATCATGAGAGAGGCCACAGAGTTTCCAGACAACCTGTGGAGGACATAGTTCAACCTCTTTTTTTTTTTTTTTTTTCTTTTTCCCTTGCTTTCTAAAAAAAGAAGGTAGTTACATAACAGTGTAAAGTGAGTGGTGGGAAGGGATCACAACAGCAATTAAACTCGTTTCATTGCAGGAAAGAGCTTACTATCTAGAACTCCATGATAACTGCCAGCAGAGCATGTCTCTGTTTTAAGCCAAGCTTTAAACCTGCCCTTTGGCGTAGGCTTCTAAAATACGCATTTCTAAGGCTGGAAACATAACCACACACAAATTTTCTAAAAGGATATTCAGTGCAAAGCATTTGCAACAGAATTAACATGAAACATATGGATTTTCTGGTGGTTTATAAAGCAGAAAGCAGAACATTATTAGTAGGAGGGAGGCTTTAGAGGCTTTACCAGGGATGTTAGAATGGAATTAAAGTTTGTGAGATGCCTGATTTATATATATAAAAAAAAACCCCAAACCTGTCAGATGTTGAAATAAGAGGTGAGAATATCAGCTCTGCAGTGCTTGAGACAGCATGGAAGATGATGGCTGTAACACTCCCACTTCTGTTTAATTTTGCCACCCCCAGAACTGCCACCTTTTTTGTGAAGTGAGCAGTTGCACTTGCAGCTCTGAGTGCCTCTGCTGTCCTCACCTTTATTCTGCTAGAAGCTCCGCTTCACATCTTCTTGGACCCAACTTTTGATGGTCCCCAAGAAGAGCAATGATCCCACTGCCTATTATTTCCAGAGGGATGGCCTGGGGATGCAGACATTGTTCATTTGCAGCTTCAGCTGATAAACTGTAACTGAGGTTTCACAACAGGCTTGGAAGATCTGGAGCCCTGTTGCTCCACAGCTAAAAAGCAAACAAAGGCACTTTTTTTTTAAGGAAAAAATGGCAAGCAAGAGGGGAAAAAAACACTTTTATCTGAGAAGCTGAAAAACAGCTTTTATTGGCAGTTCTCATACAGTGAGATTGGAAAGAGAAATATGCATGCTGCTAAAGTTGGTAGATTCTGCTGGAGTTAAGAAATTCCTCTGGGATGTCTCTAGATTCTGATACATGTCTTTTTGTTTTTAAATTTTTTTTAAACATGGCCCACTCTTAGGCCATGCTATAAACATTCAACGTTGTCCCCTGGCAGCCTTGTCCCCGAATATCTGTTTCCTATGATAAGAATATTTGTATATCCCTAGGTCTGTGAGGACATAATTTGTGCACTGAGATTGAGAGGGAGGAATGCATCACCACAGCATGCTGTACCAGTCCTCCACTCTGAATCCACTCTGAAATCTCTTACCTTTGGAAAATGAGAAGTGGCAACATGAATATGATAAGCAGAGCAACATGGCCTACTTTTTCTGATAATCATCTTTTATAGCTTTATTCTCAGTGGCATTGAGAGGAAGGCAAGAGAGAAATCTTTTTGCCCAGCACCAAAATAATGGAAATACATGTGAATTTGTGCTCTCATCCAATTGTCCATCTCTCTGCCACTTAGCCTGACCCTGGCACCACTACGTAGAATTTTACACTTGTGTGGAGCCCATCACAGGGCTGGGGACAGGAAAAAAAAAAGTCATTACAGAAACTGCCTAAGAAGCAAATCCCCAGTGAAATGTATTATTGTGAGACAAATGGAAATTTGTCAAAGTGAAAACTGAGTATCTCACTCTTACTTAAGGTCAGAACGAATTAGGTACCACCAGATAACAATGAGTAGCATTGATCTGCCAAAATCTAGTGGGAGAGCTTCAGAACATTTTAACTGCACAGCAAGCTATAGACAGGATTATTTAGAATTCCTCAAATGCTGGTTGCCTGTTTTCAATGTGAATCTTCTGGTATTTTCAAACAGTTTTGTACAAAGCACACTCGGGATTTTAAGAGACTGAAGTCAGCTAGAGGTGTGGTCCAACTTCATTTGCCTGCATCTGCTTAGATCTTTGACCAAGGACAGGTATAAGTCCTTTTTTTTACCATGAGATTTTTTCACTTTTCTTGAATTTGAAAATCGTTCTGCCTTCTAATTTAATTCCTAAACTTAAACTTCATTTTGTTCATGTTTAAAAGAGACAATGTGGAGCACATAATTATTTGCTTTAATTTAGGTGGAATTATCCTATCTTGCTAATTACCAGATCACTTCCTACGAATTGTATTTTATCAAGATTTGGTAGAACGCTGAAATATTTATACAAAAATGTATTATATTCAGTTATCTATGATGACTTTAGAAAGTCTGTATAATATTTTCTAGTGCAACAGCCACTGTCTGAGTTAGTGGAAGGAGGTGTCAATAAAGACATTTTGCTTGAAATTTTCTAGATGTTATGCGTTGCATCTTTTTACTGTTTTGTGAAAAACAATCATTGCATTGCATAGAAGAGTGACTATATTTTACATGATACAAAAAAATAACAGTTATTTTTAGGCCGTGTAGTTTCTTACCTTTCTTAAACCAAGAAGGACACAACTGCTTATTTTGTCAACTAGTTTTAGCAGGTTACTCCTCATTTTCTCTCTCGTGCACTAACAAAACTCTAGTGCTGAGCCTTACTGCAGCTTTTTGCATGAATATCTCCTGCCTGATAATCAGTGTTGTAAAAGAATACTTATTTTTCTGTAAATTCAGGAATGGATGTCTAAAGGCAAATTGACACATTTTTTTTCAAAATTAGAAGTAAATTTTTTTTACTAGGGAGATAGTATTTCAGGAGATTAGAATGAGCCAAGTAAAAGGCTGGATTTGGGCAGCTATGTGTATTGCTCATGTGGCACAGGCTTTATTTTGATCCTTGCCCGACGTATTTCACTGACCTGAGGAGTCACAGAACTAACACTGCGTAGTTTCACTGTAAGAAGGAAAGGTTTTGAAATCACTGAAGGTATTTACTTTTGGGCTGAAAACCCCACCAAAGCAGGAGAATCCACAGCTGTCCTCCTCTGCCTCCTGGGCACACAACAGGAGGGAAGTCTGAGCTCTTATGGCAAATGGGGTTTGGGAAGCTGTAGATGAGTAGAAATAAAACCCATTCAAACAGGGGACTTGTACTGGATTAGAGCTGAGATGAAGTCTCAGGCTGATGAATCTTTACTTAAAAATAAAGATTTAAAGATAAATTTGACCTTGAGGGAAAAATGCATAATTGAGGACTTCCTCCATCTAAGATTCATTCTTCCACATTAAAAAAAAAGATAAATTAATGAATTTTGGATTTTTTTTTTTTTTTTTCCTTCCTGCTTTCCTGAACGTTTTGTATAATAACACAACCTAGGTAAGTTTTTTAGGGATAACAGAAAACCAAATTTTTCCAGAATCTCAACTGCCAAAACTAAGCAACTGTTCTGGAAGTCTGTTGATCGTGTGGAGAGGGAGAACAGAGACATATGCAGAAGGAAACCAATAGACTTATCAGGAAATTTAGAAGTCTAGCTTTTCAAGTAACTTTTAATTGTCTCCCCTAATTAGAAAAATCACCAGTAGCTTGTAACATGCCCATAGGACAATCCTTCATTTCATAACAGTAAAGGCAGCAAAAAAGTGATAGAAAGCAATGCAGAAGGCCTTCCACTATTGTGTTCTGTGCCATGTCCTCATTTATAACTGGCCATCCATATTTCAGAAAGATTAAGTTCAAACTGAAAAGGCCTCAAAATGGGCCATGCAGAGGTTCGGGAAATTTCCTTATGATGGGCATCCGCAAAACCTTCCCCTTTTGTGTGGGGGTGCCTGTAAGTAAGATGGCTTTACTGGAAGCATTATTAAAGTTTTAAAAATTAACTTCTAAAAGATAACAATGATTTTCATCAGTAGTAATTGCATACCTATGGTGCAGCTTATGAAGGGTTTCCTAGACCTTATTTTTGTATTTGATCCAGGAGAAACAGTTTGCTTAAATAACTCAGTGGGGGTTTTTGTTGTTTTTCCTTTGAAAGACTCTTTTTACAATGTCTAATATTAAACTGGAGGAGATTGAGAAGATCAAATATCAAGGAAAGACTTATAAAGCATAACACAGTCTGGAGCAGAGGAAAAAAAAACCATCCAAACAAATAAAAGACCAAAGAAAACCCCCAAAGATTCGTGTTCTCTCAGTATATTAACCTGACTTTTAAAGGTAAGAGTCCCTTTAATCTCATTTTTAACTAACTACAATAGCTATCTTTCAAGAGAGACCTGGGAAAAGGGGCTGGACACGCAGAAAAGCAGCCCCAAGACACTTGCAGGGCCACTCTTCCCCAAGAGTGCCTTGACCAGTGCCAAAGAGCATAAGGCAAAAGCCATTTTACATAGTCACGAGTACCCTTCTGTAGCCACCTTCTCTTCCAAAGGAAAGTTCATTTGTGTCACATAAAGCACAATGGCACTTGCATTTCACTTCTCTGTAGCCCAGCCATGTGGCATACCCAGTCAGTCGGGTTTTTAAAGCCTTTGTTCTTAGTCCCTGACTGATATATAGCACTGTGACAGGCATAAGTTTTCTCCTTATTCAGCATGAAATTAACTTGACATGTTCAAAGCAGCAAAGCTATCAAGCTAGGATCATAATCAGAGTTAGCTTCTTCAGGGGAATCTTCACAGTCAAACACTAAAATGTAATCTGTACATGCAACGACTCCCACGAGCACCCCTGGCACTGCAGCGGCCCTTCCACACATGCTCAGGAGCAGCCAGGCTCTGGCTGCCCTTGCAAAGGGGTGAAATAAGGAAGGAATATTCCTCCTGCCCTCCCCCTGCCTCTCCACAGTAGCCCCGGAGTTGTCAGGAGCCAGCCCAAACGCATTGTTTTAAATACGCTTGTAATGAGTAAATGCATCCGTAGCCATTTGGATCTGGTATTAAATGTTTAAGTGCCTTTTGGGAAGCTTTTAGGCTGAAATGTTGCTGTTAAGACACTGAAATATTAGTAAATCTTGCAAACGATGCAAGTTCTAATGTTCCTCATTTCTGTGGTGCTGCACGCTGTGCTAATGACCCGGTGACTGGATTTGCTGCTTTTGAAAGCAGAGCTAGATGCTGTAAAACTTTCATCTAAGTTGAGCTGCCTCTCTCTAATGAATTTTTTATTTGTTTACTGGTTGTTTCGCTAGAATTTAAAAGTAGCAATTAAAAAAAACCAACCAACCAAACCCTCACCCCCTAACAAGGAACTTGCCTTAATTCAAGGTCTAACATAATGATGGGGAAAACTTCACGCTATGCCCAGTAAAGTGAGAAGAAGTAAAGAAAGATGCATAACTATGCCTAGCATT
Source organism: Merops nubicus (assembly GCF_000691845.1). Taxonomy (NCBI): domain Eukaryota; kingdom Metazoa; phylum Chordata; class Aves; order Coraciiformes; family Meropidae; genus Merops; species Merops nubicus. The sequence continues at coordinate 9,319 of NW_008622546.1, read as the reverse complement.
TTACATGCACAGAAATGCATAATTCATGTGATGATGGTGTTCGTTTGCTCCAGCCACTACAGCTGCATGTGCCAGTGCACACCTCTGCACGAGCACAGTGCACTGTTGTTGGAAATTCGTGGTGTCTTTGGAACGCTGGATGAGCTGAGTCTCTGTTTTCACCCTGTTTTGCTTAATATAGGGTGCAAGACCTCTTGAGTTTGGCCCATACCAGGTAAGGGAGGCTGAGCTGGCACATTTAGCATCTTCACAGTGGTTTAAAGCAGAACCTGAGGAACCTGTCCTACCCTCAGTGCCTGGCTTCCCATCAGCAGCAGTCCACCCAGCCTCGAAAAATTGGAATAAAATAGAAGCAGGAGTAAACAGTAAGAGGAGGAGAGCCCTTGAATGAAACGTAGAGCAAACCAAGGCAGCTGTGGAGGTGATGTGTGGGGCCATGGATGCTGTCCCCAGGGCAGGGAGGGGGGGGCATGGGAGTCCAGCTGCATCCTGCCTGCAGCCAATGGTGCAGAATGAGTCTCCCTCACCTTCAGCCTGGAAGAGCTGTGTGACCCTGCAGGGCCAAAGGCATGGGCAAAAGGGTTCCTGTTACCTTGTGTGCAAAGCAGAAAAGGAGAGAAGAGACAGTAACAATCTGCCTGTGGGCAGAGAGCAGAGAAATGGCAGCACACTCAGTCCCCCCACAGAAGGGGTGAATTTTTCTCCTCTCCATCCTTTCAGTGGGAGAAGTTTCCAGCTCAGCCTTCACACACTGGTACTGGCATTTGACAGTCGTGGGATTCTGTGGTGCAAGGACTGAAATGAGCGCTGGGAGGAGAGGGCCAGGAAGGGCAGGAGGTTGGGCAGAGCTGTGGACAGAAACAGCATGGACCAGCATGCCAAGGCATCTTCCTGCAATCTTCAGCCAGCCTCGAAGTGGCACAAAAAACTTCCCTTCCTCCCCATCTTTTTTTTTTTTTAAAGCTACTCTTACTTCCAAAACTTCATATTAGAGCTTCAAAAGTAGACAGGGTAGTGTGTTTTGAGAGCTGTAGGTCTTTATTATGGTAAAATCATAACATCTAAAATCTAATTCAGTTCTTGCTATAAATAAGTATAATGAAGAATTTAATGATATTTCCACTAAAATTAGTTAGAAGGCAAACTTTAAAAAAATGACACAGATCATTAACTGGGAATATTTCTCAGAAGAGATTTGTTATATTAAAAAGGCACTGAAATTACTAGTGTTAATCAACTGTATTGTATTAAAAACTCTGTATAGATTAATTAAGTACTTTAAATATGAAGAAATAAAAAAATGGGGGTATAGGGGAATTTGGGTCTCCTGCCATGTTGCTTTCCCTGAACTTCTTAAGCACCTAATTTAGTAGAGAATTCAGATTAAATAATTCTTCTTGGCTGGTCTAAGCTGTTTTTAATACCCTGACTCATAAGTAACAAAATTCCTGGCTATGAGAGCAGCATCACTTTTCATCCACGTTCCTCAAATGCAGATGCTGGGCTCTTCTCCCTGCCCCACCCTGGGTCAAGCTTAATCAGTAAGGGCCAAAGAGTGGCAGCAAAATGCATTTCATACAGTTTCTGTGATATTTAACTGATTCTGTGCCCATGGGATCTGGCATTTCTGGATGGTCTCCTGCCTGAACAAATCTGGGTTCGTTTAGCCACTGACTTAGATAAGAAGTGAATTCATCTCAGTACATCTAAAACTTGTACTTGCCACTGAGGGCAATTTAGCCTCTACACTGCTGGCTCCCTTGGGTACAGGCCACTTAAAACATCCTCAGTTAAATGTATCAATTTTTTCTTTTTTTGTTTTTTAAATCCTGTTAGATAGGTAGGCTACAGTTTATCTTCTTGTGGGAAGCAGGGTGCAGGTCTCCTCTCATCTGGGCTGCGACAGCCTTGCACAATATTAGAAAGCAAAGTTCTTCTGGAACTGATGGAAAAGCAGCATGATTAGGTCCACAGTAAGCTTGTCAACACAGCGACCAGCTCCACGTGTCCATGCTCCTCTCCAGTATCAAACCACTTCACTGGCATACACATGCTATAAAATATGAGCCTGTTCACTGTTAGCTCTGGTTAAAAAGATGTATTTTGCTATTATGACACGTGGAAGGGAAATGTGTATTTGTCTGCTTGAATGTCACTACATTTTTCCAAGCATTTGCCAAATCCATTTGCACCAGAAAAATAGAAAAAAAAAAAATAACAGAGGTGCTCCCCCATCTACAGCTCTTACACTATAAGAAAAATAATCTGTAAGCAAGCCTGTCCTCTCCCTGCCTCCAACAGAAAAAATGCCTTTCCTTGTAGAAGAGCTAAAATGAAATTTGTAAATGAAGAAACGTTAACCCAGTCTTCTTCCCAGCTTGCACGTACACAAATACAGCCCAGCCTCCTAAATAGGCTGAGGTCTTTCCAACAGAAATAGTCACTCTTGGGCCTTTGCAGAGCTACCTGAAGGCTGTTTCCAAGCCTCTGTGTGCTACAAAAGAAACTTCCCCCAGAGAGTCTCTTGTTCAGTGACTACTGTTGAAAAGGCAGCCCAGAAGTGGAACATTTCACTGGTTTATACCAAGTATTCAAACTTGAAAGCTGAGAGATGTTGATTGTTGTTTTTTTTTCTTATTATTTTTTAAATGGGCTTAGCATTAACAATTTTTTTTTTTTTTAATCATTCATGTGCAGTTTTTCTGGCTCAGTAATAGGCATTATCATATACTCTTGCCCCCCACATTCTTATTTCAATTATGTGGTGCTTTAAATGATGCTGGGTAATACAGCAAACTGTGTATCAGAACAAGGTCACCAGCTGATTTTCTGCAGCTGCTTTATAGGAAAGTATATTCCTTAAAACTGAAAAGAGCTTCAGGCAAGTCCCCTGTACTCAAGGAGCTGTTGTATAGAGAGGTTTTGTTCGAATGTGTCTCACATTCTGGGCACACTCTTTAGTTGTGTGATAAAGAAACATATATTAATGTAAAATGCAATAACCTAAAATGTTTGTAGCTACAGACTATCACTCAGGCAGAATGGACTGCCTTCGTTTATTTAATTTATTTTAAGGAGACAGTAAATCAGAGAATTCCTTCACCTGTGGAGTTCAGCTCAATGGCTACTCTTGTAATTATATTAATTGAAACATCTGCTCGCTCTCTTATACTAGAATTAGGCTGATGCTGCATGCAAAACTCTTTTAAAAATTTATTTTGCAATTATTTTAAACTAGCAACATAGGCATTTTCCCAAAGCAGTTTTGCTTTGCTTTATTTTCTCTTTTTTCTAGTGTTTGTTTTGACTTTTTCCTCCAGTAGCAATGGTTATTTTGCTATTGGCCAGGCAGTAAGATAAAAACCTGAAAGTAACCTGAAAATACCTGTTTTTGCAACTCCCAAGCACTTTTCAGGGTGGATCTCTTAAAGCAGAAAAGCTGCTTGTGAAGAACAGGGCATTAAAGAGAGACTTCACTGCTGCAAGGGTGTTTCAGCTCCTGTGAGTTCTGTGGTGGCTCCACAGTCATTTCTCTGGTAGGAAGAAACTTTGGGAGTCAGCAATGCATTTTTCCTTTTGGGGTGAAAAATATTTTGGCTTTGAGAAAAAATATTTGTGCCACAAGAAAAAAAATTACCCGAGGGAGTGTTTCTTGATGCAAAAAAAAAAAAGCCTGTGTTTGTTCTGCTTTTCAACTTTTGTAGAGGCACATGGAAAAAAAATCTGAAGTGTTGCCCCTGAACAGGGAGGACAAGGAGGCTCTGCAGGATGAAGGAGTGAAGTTGAGCCTGGGAAGAAGGGAATTGGGGAGGTCAAGGTCAACCTGCCACAAAATGTATGCCGTGGTGGTGTTGCAGGAGCATTTTGAGAAGGGTGGGTATCATGAGCTATGACAAATTTCTCTGGGGAAAGAGGGAAAAGGGTTATGAAACAGGGAACAGGAGGGCTATGAGCTGAGGAAGGTTAGGCTAGGCAAGAGGGGAAAAAAGTACTTGGCTGAGGAAGATGCAGTAATTGAGGATTGATGTTTTTTAAACAATTTAATCAGCTGACACTAATGGCATGTAAGGTTTATATAAATTAAGAGGCAAATGCAAATCCTTTGTGAATTTCCAAGAATACCTGGAAGCAAGGCATATGAAGCTGTAAGTATATCTTTAGGTCTTAAAAAAGCCAGTCTGTTTACATGTAGTTAGCTGACAGTAGAACATGATGCTTCAGGATAGCCCTCAAAGCAGAAGTGAGGAGCACACAGGGCACAAAGCAAACTCTGATGCAGGATTTAAGCTGGATTTGAGAGGTACGTGCCTCATGCTGCTCTGCTGTGCAGAATGCCCAGGCCTGAGCCCCTGGCAAAGGACATTTCCTTCCTCAGCTTCCATAGGGAGGCTTTGTTCTTTGCTGAGGTCCTTTCCTAGTGGTACAGCAGAGCTACCATGCTGGGCAGGCAACCAACACTTAATCATGCTCTTAATATCTGCTTTCTATAGTATGAGGTGATGTTAAAACAGTGTTGTACCTCAGTAGTTTTAGTGAGTTAATAACTTGTGCTTTGCCCATTTGTGGTGGGGGCTCGTTCAGCAAAAGCGAACAAGTGCTATTGCCACAAACCTGCTCTGATCGTGAGGGGTGCCAGGGGAGGAGACATCACTTCCATGTGACTTGGTTAGAATCTTAAAGGGATAGCCAGGCTCAGAACCCAGGTCAACTGGATCATAAACACTTAATTGTTGGGGATTTTTTTTCTGCTTTTGCTGGGAGGTGCCAATTAAGCAGACCACTTCACTAAAGTTAAGAGGGCAGCAAGGTCAAAAGCAAAAAAGCTGTGAACTGGGAGGGAGAAGGGGGCATTAAGGACTATCAGCTGTGTCCCTTCATTAGGAGGAAAGTTCCTAATTTGTGAATCAGCCTCTCAGCCAGCAACTGAAGCACAAGCTTGTGAAGAAAATATCCCCAGAGGAATTGTGGCACTCACTTAGAAGCGGAATGTTCATGTGTATACTCTCCCTCCCACAAAGGATGAAAGGGTTTGAAAATTCCCTCCAAACTGCCACTCTTCTTTCTCTGTTTGTATTTGAGTGGTTCTTAATCTCTCTTTTAACTTAGTAGCAGCACCTGTGGTTTGTCCTGTAATGTTTGTGTCTTTTAGATGATACCTAGTCATCTGTTCCTGAAAGTAATGCTAACAACAGAAATAAAGGAAATGGCTGTAATATAGTAAAGAAGCCAGTTCCTGCAGAAATGTTTGACTATAGACTAAAGGATCTGGCCATAAGTGTTCTCCAGGAAAGGCTCATTACGTCCCTTGCTGGTGCTCACCAATCCTGGCCTTTTTCTCTGTGGATGGAAGGTGATCATCACTTTTTGGCACAGACAGAGGAAGTGTGCATGGGAGACATGCTGCAATCACACAGAAATAGACTTGCAATGGGACCCATCACAGTGCAAGTGCCTCACATTCAGAGAGACCTATCAACACAGCATGAAAACAGGCCCATAAGTTACTGTGCCTCAGTGGTGATTCAGGACCAGACTACAGGATCATCAGGCACTGTGTCTTCACAGTTCTTCATACTGTGTTTAGGAGAAAAAAAAAATAATCGTCAATCTCTAAGTTGCTGTGATTTTCAGTTGCCTGAAGTGATGCAAGGAACCAGTGCCTCTTAATAAGGTTTTGTGGTTTCCTTGCGTGTGCTTCATTTGAAGGTAAAGAGTATTTGCACAGACACTAAAATATAGTGGAGAAGAACTGTACAGAATTTATGCTGCCCCTGGGGTTAAGAGTGTCTATATCGGAGGGTTTATGTCCAGCTTTTTTTCCAGAAATGTTTGTGGGGTGAATTTTAAATACTTTATCATGTGCAGGCTATGTAAATGTGCAGGAGCTGGGTTAGGGTGGTTGTGCTGCTGTAAGCCTGATGCATTCAGAAAACACATGTACCTACACAGAAGATTTAATTCCAAGATGTACTGGCTAGACATGTTGCATTTGTGCTGCCTAATTCTGATGCATCCCCGAATTTACAATTACTATGTAGAAATTGGGAGCTTTCACATTTGAGCTGGAGCTTTTGAAAACAGGATACAAGTTCCTGTGATCACAGAACCAGTTAGCTTTTATTTTCTTTCTCTTGCTTAAGATGTCAGCAATAGGTTTAAACATAAATAATTTTGACAAATACAATCACTTCTAGTCTGCAACGTTGGCATTATAGAATGAAAAAAAAAGGGTTGGGGTTTGTGTAAAGAATCTTAATTGGTGGCTGTGACCAGTAACTTTCATGGAATGTTTAGGGAGCTTACCCAACCAGAGTGAGGGCTCAGAAATACAGTACTTCAACAGCAGTTTGCATTAGTGGTAAACAACCATCGTGATGTTCTTGCTTGTTATATTACAGCTTAAATGTTCTGTGATGCAGAACTGTTAGTTCTGCTTGTATACAGCTATTACTTCAAAGTGAATGAGCTATTGAGAAGAATGACTTTCTGAAGGATAACTTCAGAGCCCCACAGCAGAAGGCCAGGTTCCTCATTCTGAATGGCAGCTCAGCACTCAGACTGGCAGCAGGGCTCTGCCCTGCCCTTCCCTAAGAAATATATACACACCTCCTCTGCTCCCCTTTCCCCCTTTTTATTATTATTTTTTTTCTGATATTTAGGTCAAAATGATAGCTGCACAAAAATAGGAAGTAGAAATGAAAAAGTATTCATTCCCAGCATTGTGCTAGTATTGGGGCATAAATTATAAAACAGAGCAGGTCCAAACCAGTTGAATCACTTTAATTTCTTGCCAGTCAGGCATTAATAGAATGTACATTCAGTTCTGTTAATGTGCTTCAACTTTGCTCTGTTGCATAAGAAAGTTGCATTTACATCTCTATGTATTTTGCCACTTTGTAGTAGTACTAAGCCAAGGGACTGGAGAGTATGCTCCAAATAGAGTAGACACCTGAACAAAAGTGCAGCATTAAGATTGTCATTACTTTGACCTTTCTTTCCTTTTCTACTCAATTCATCTATGACCAACCAATAGCTGTTGTGGGAACCCCAGGCCAGTATAATTTAAACTGGTTAGTATGTTAGAATGAAGCCACTTCAAATACTCTAACACTGAACCCTTCTTGTATGAAGAAAAAGTGTAGTAGAGACTAGTTGAAGAAAGGAGAATACAGGGGTTTTTTTCCTTTGAAACATTTCCGATATTTCTGAGCTGAAAATTCTGGATTTGTGCTAATATAAATTATAAAAACAGAAACAGATGAAAATCCCTGGGAGAACTGCTTCCCTAATCCCAAGCAGATCGTAGGAGATACCCAGAAGATGATATGTGTGAGAAACTAGCTTTGTCTGTCTGTCCCTTACCAAGCTAGTCTGAAGTGTTCTGGTCCATTAAACCTAAAAGTAATCCAGCTGCACCCCAGACTCCTGGCTTAGAAAGCAGCATGGATTTGTTACAAAATTCTGTACTTGACCAAGGTTTTGTTTTCCCCATAAATAAAAAGTGTGTTATCTTGGTGATGGAGCTCCCATTCAGTGGTAGGTGTTGAGGCATTCTGGCTGCCACTGATGGATCTGGGTGAGCCTCCCCTTCATAGTACTTTTTCAAAGCATTCACTTTTTTTTTTTTTTTTTTTGTAAACAAAGAAAATCTTAGCTTGAAGACTTAATGGAAAACATGAACCATCTGTGAATGTTACTTGCAGCTCATTTGCTTCATTGGCAAATATTAAACGGTGTTGTAAAGATCCACTGAAATTATGGAAATGGGTTTTAACATTAAAATCAAAGTGCAATTAGAACATTTCACTGCATAATTGTTTGGCAGACTAAGATAGTAAGCAGAAGATACCCAGCTTTCTGATTTATTGGTCACAGGTTGTTTCTTTAGAACTACAGAAGATGGGATATATTTTTGTATTTATATTTTTTGAGTGATCTACCCAGCTATGAAAAGACAGCGCAGACACGTCTCAGGCTTTGTTTTGTGTGACTGGTTTTACATTTCCAACCTGTTGTCTCCATTTTCTCTAACCTATCACAATTCAAAATTTGCACAACACATGGGCAGGGGGTACAGACAGCAGTCCCTTCAGGTTTTACCTTTATGTATGTCCTTCTCTGGAATGTGCAACATATTTGGTTTTAACTGTTATTCAGACATAAGAAAAAATGGTTAATTACCAGTATGGCCCAGAGTGTTTTGTAAATAAACACTGTGTTTCACCAGACATATCATCAGTCACAAAACATACCAGTCCCTACAATCTTCACAACTGAAGAGGTTTTTTAAAAAAAGATTTAGTGTTGAAATTCCTAAAAATATTTTTATATATAGCTACAGTGTTATGATTGCAGTTTGCCCAAAGCATGCTACACATGGTCTCAGCCTTGTTGTTTTCACATAAAACAGTGAGGAATTGTGATAGGTAAGAGCTGGCCAGTGATGCATACACTCCTCATGCTTTTAATTTACGCACAGGCTGCTCAGAGTAAGGATACATTTACTGTCTTGTGCAGCAGAACACAAGGATTTCAGTCCTGGAAGTGAAATAACAAGTAGTTGAAATTACCACACAGTTGTTTTTAGTCTAAAAGCTTTTCAGAGACTTTTTTGTTCAGTGTTTGTACAATAGGGTCCTATTTGTGACTAGGTTCCCAGGTGCTAGTGTAATGCAAATAATCGTGGTGTTTGTAAAATGCATACTGCGAGCTCCAGTCTGGCTTCAGGAGTAAATATTTAAGTACCTCTAATATTGAACATTTGCTCAATGCCTTGGTATTCCTGTTATAATTGCTTGGTTTGTTTATTTGTAGAATAATGTTAGTCTTGGGGAGGAAAAGTCTGTGTGACTGAGAGCAAATGGAGTTAGGAGTCCTCAGTACTTTTCTCCATAGGATAAATGAGGAGAAGTGCAGCAGGTGGTTTCAGCTCTAAGGTGAAATTATACTAAAATATTCCCTGTGAGGTCAGGGGTGTGCTTCCAATTAGTATTAAGGTGACTGCTTCTTGGGGATCACTGTAGCTCTGTGGAAGATGTGCCTTGCTGCTCCACTTGGCTTGTACAGCATCTGGGCATTACAAGTTGCTGAAGATGTAGCAGAGCAACTCTTGTAGCTCCTGCCCAGCACAGGTGGTGCAGGCACGAAGCATCTTGATGTAAGCACACAAGGATGCTACTAGAACCTAGACACTCCCATGGCAGCCAATGTGAAAGCATTGCAGTTCTGCCACTATATGTTAAGTAGTGATCAGATTTTGAGGATCTTAAATGTACCAAGAAAATAATCATCTTTGACCTGAGCAAAGCCTTTGACACTG
>NW_008622545.1:4212-6703 GCF_000691845.1 Merops nubicus | reverse complement strand
CTCGCGCGGGTGAGAGCCTGTGCGCGGGCTCCCCTCAGAGGCCTTCCCCGGCCCCTCCCGCCTGTTACCGACCTTCCACACACCCTTTTAATTCTTTTTTTTAATTTTCCTTCCCGTTTCCCGTCCCCCCTCTCCCCCCTTTTTTGAATTAATTTTATTTCTTCGTGGGGGTTTCATGGTTGGTGCCTCTCCCCTCAAGGTCCGTCGCCTGTGGCTGCCCACCCCGCCGTCGTGTTCCCTTGTTTCTCTACCCGCTGTGCAGCTCCCGCCGTGCAGCCCACTCCATCAAACCGAGCTGAACAGTTGCATCGGAGCAGATCTTTCTGATGCTGCCATATCTCCGTGTGCTGAGGCACCACTTCTCTCACCGTATTTTGAATGCATTCGTGCTGGAAATACTAGGTCAGTAACAAAACTCTGAATTTCTGCCCGTGCCTTTTTGGATTGTAGTGAGGTTTGAAATCCAGCATGAATGAGAGGTGATGGATGGCTGTGCTGATATTTTGCGTGGGTTTAGTTCAAGAGGCATCTAAGATGCCCGTGTCAGTTACTGATGGGAGGGCTTTTCAGGAGGAAAGGAGAGCACCCCCCTGAACTTTACCTGCCATCTGAGCACCAAGAGGAAACACCAAGTCACTGAAGTGCCATCATCCTTTTTTTTTTTTCCCCCTTTTTTTTTAGGAGATAGAAATGGTTCTGCAATCAAAGAATCTCTAGTAATTGCCAGTTTCATGATGCCTGTATTCATCACAGAGTACCTGAAGTGACAGCAGCTGTCATGAGTGTACACTGCCCCATTCACCTTAATACACTGTTCACTGAAGACGCGTCTGGAGCACAGCACTCTCTCCTCCCCCAATTTGTCCCCTTGAAGTCCTCTCTAGAGTGTTCCAGAGGTCTGACCCCTCTCACCCACAGCAGAGATGCACAGCACTGTGTCCCTCCTGGTAAAAAGGAGCTTTGAGACTGGGAACCATACTGCCCTGTAATTATTGTACACTCAGCCTCAAATACACAGTGACAACAACTTAAATGTCAACATTCCTAGTTAATCCCTTGCTAACAAAATATATCTGGAAAGAGATGGCTCTGCACAATCTCTAGTGAACAAGACCTTCTTTTAGTAGTACAAGCACTTGGGAGGTTTCCCCAGTTTGGCCAATGAAACCGAAAGACTGGCTTTGGTAATCACAGCTGTAAACTATGCGTTTGATCTCCCCAGTGAAGAAACCCACTGCATGTGGCAGAGCATACAAACCCTCCTCTGCCCAAGCCCTCCTCCAGAGCAGCAGCAGGCTGGTCTTCCTGGGTGGTGTCTGTATGACAAAGGATGTGATTTCTGCTCTCTGATGTTCACTGCTCTTCTCTCTGCTCAGAGAGATGTCCACAGACTCTTCCCGAGTCACATTTTCCAGCCCAAACAGCCAGCAATATTAAAATGGAAGTTATGGGGGGAAATCGATTTTAGTACCCTCTCAGAAGCAGCGCAGCAGGGACCATAGAGTTGTGGTGTTCAGATTCCTTTCTTTAGGTGTTGAGGCCAGCCTCACACGTAACCTGGGGAGCCCAGGCAGACCCTGAGTGCTGTTCACATCATCTCCCTGCGGCTGTTTTAAGCATAGGTGAAAGGTGAGGAGATGAGACTCCTTGCTGTTTGAAGCAGTCTCATGTTTTCAGAGCCTTGGCTCCCGGCAGGGAGAATGCCTGCCCTTCCAAGGCTGGCATCCTCAGAGGCAGGGCAACAGCATCTCCCCCCAGTAGGCTGCAACTCTGCAAGGGGGGTACCAATATTTTATCTCTTTACAAGACACTTTATCAGGGTATGTAGTGATACAATGAGGGGTAACAGTTTCAAACTGAAAGAGAGTAGATTTAGATCAGTTATTACCAAGAAATTCTTCATTATGAGGCTGGTGAGGCCCTGGAACAGGCTACCCAAAGAAGTTGTGGATGCCTCATCCATGAAAGTGTTCAAGGCCAGGTTGGATGTGGCTTTGAGCAACCTGGTCTAGTGGGAGGTGTCCCTGACCTCAGCAGGGGGGCTGGAACTAGACGATCTTTAAGGTCCCTTCCAGTCCAAACCATTCTATGATTCTACAGTTATATGACTCAGGGTTTCTTGCCTGGGGTGGATCAGTGCCTGAGCTCTAGGTCCAGCAAAAAAAACACAGTAGAAAAGGTGGTGGGCCATTCTTGTGGGGATCACTCAAACTCAAATTTAACACACACTCCTTGCATTCCCAAGTTACTTGTGCCTGTGGTGTGCAAGTGTATGTTGGGTAATTTTGCCATTCTGCCTTTGGTTTTCAATCACTGGGTTCCTGAATACCAGCATCACCTTACACTAGATGATAAAATGATATCCACTTCTTTCCCTTGCATTTTTTTTTTATTTTATTTTTTTTTTTATTTCCCTTTTTTTCTCTTTGTCACTTCCTTTCTAAAGGATGTCTGAGGGGTGCTCTCCCTGCCATTACCTCAGTCTCTCATT
>NW_008622545.1:0-4181 GCF_000691845.1 Merops nubicus | reverse complement strand
ACTCAGCCCCTCCTCTTTCTCACACTGCCTCTCTTTTATTCCACTTTGTTCTTCTACCACCACCTGTCACCAAAGCCTCTTCCTTCCATACTGCATTATCTATCCATCTCCTTTTTCGCCATTCCTAATCTCTCCCTTCCATTATTTTCTACAGTATCTTCTCCGTCTCCCTCTTGCCCACTGCCCAACACTTGCCCTTGCCTTAGCCATCCTTCCACTGCTCCCTGCCATGTGAACAGCCCTTCACTGAACTTGCAGTTGCTCTGTGCCAGTTGTTCACCACAGATGCACAGCACTCCTCCCTTTCGCAGCACTTCAGCCCCACTCGTGTTCATTCGGTGCCCTTTGTGAACAGGTTGCACATGCACTGCCAACCCTGTTGCAGTCTAGGAGGACAGTCAGTGGGAAGGTGGCTCACACAACCCTGTCCTTGCTTGCCCTCCAGCCTCCCCTCCTCAGACCAGTCACAGGGCGGCTACCAGGCTGCCCTGAGCTTTGACCATGCCCAGCACAGCTGTGCCTACACGTGGAGCTGACCTCTTCTCTGAGTGTCCCTCCTGCAGCCCCTCATCCCCCCCAAACGAGTCCTTCCCCAAGGATGTACTTGCCCCTGTATTCCGCACTGCTTCTCTGTAGTGGCTCTTGGGGGCTGCAGACGTTACCTCCCTCCACTGCCCACAGCTCTGTGTGGTCCCCAGACACCTTCTTTACCATCTTACTGTGCTGAAACAGGTGTGCGAAACACCACACTTAGGCTCTGGAGAAAATGAGGTATTTTGGAAACCTCCATTCTCTATTCTTCTCTGCACAACTTGTCATGCTTCCATCTTCCCCTGCCCTCGCCGTATTCCTGACTCTCTTCCCATCTACTGTGACTGTTTTCTATTTTTACTCCTGACAAAGGGTTGTGGGCTTACAGGCTGCTCTTGTAGCTGTAGATGTAAAATGCCTGCTGTGTGGCGCTTGTAATGAAAGAACTGCTCCTGGAAATTAACTAATTCACAGACCTAACTAATTAACTCTGTAGCGGCGCAGAGATGTGGAGGAGTATCAGTGCGGTTTCATTGCCAGGGGCACTGGGCTGGAGGAGAGGGGGAGAAGGGAGGTGGAGGGACCCGTGTCTGTGATCCCAGCTCTTCCCCTGGCCCCTGCCACTGTTCCCCATCCCTGTCCCTCTTCCCTGTGCCCTCGATTTCTTCTTCAGTTGAGCTGCTCAGGACAGGAACTGTTTCTCATTATGCCCCTTCAGTGCCTTGTACAGGGAGGCCTTGACGTTGGTGGGGGCACTAATCACTGCTATTGTGCAAACAATAAATACCATAGAGACAAAGAATTATGGAGCCAGATAGCTCCAGATATCAGCTTGTCCCTTTTTGGGTTTTCTCCTTTTGCTATCTCTGCCTCTAGGACAATGGCTGCATGGCTTCGACAAGAGCAGGTTGACTCCTCTGTGGCGATACTGCATGCCATCTCTTCTCCTTCCCACAGGCCCCAAACCAATCCTCCTTGGAGCCAGTGAAGAGATTCCTGTGGAAATACATTGGAAGCGGACCAGGCTCTTCTGCCTGAAGCAGCATAGTTTTGACATCAACCTGCCAGTGTTTAGAGTACACAAGGAGCCAGACGAGGTTGCTCATACTATTTCAAGGCTAGGTGTTTGATAGGAAAGGCTTCTTTCCATGCATCCTCTGATGGAAGTTCAGTATGTCCATGCTACCCACCCTGGCTCACTCTCCCCTCTACGCACGCCACTGGAGCTCTCCAGGGAGCTCCGCTGCGCACCCTGGCAGCAATCAAACACCAGCAGCACATGGATAGGGCAAGCCCACTGCCCAGGGGCTTGCTGAGAGACTGCCACGGGAGAGTCACTCCCTTCTTCTGCCCATCTCTGGTCCCTGAGCAGGCAGCACAGTAACTGCAGCTTTTCCTTGCTGGGACAGTGGTTAGGACTGGGGCTTGCTGAGTAATATCCAGCTTGGATGGGTTTCTGAGGCTTGGGGTGGCCAGACCACACGAACTAGAAAAACCCCATTCCACCGAGTCCCAGCGTGTAGAGGTGGTGACAGCTGTTGCAGTTTGGGATCAGGGATCGTGCCTGATGTTGCAGCTGCATGTGCTCCCAGCTGGCACACTGGGCTGAGCACTGCTGGGACTGCATCCAGCATGTGAGGAGGCAGAGGCACTTAGGCTGGGGACCTGGAATGAGGAGAGGAAGCAAAATCATTGCTGGATAAGGGAGGAGATATACTCATCTCCTTGACTGCAGTGTGCCTTCCTTCAGGGCTGCCCAGCTGTGCATGCCCAGTGTGAGCACTGGGCACCAGGGACAACAGAGTGGGAGCTTTTCAGGAAGTTGATGGAAAATTGAGAAGGCTCAGAGCTGGGCAGCACGCACCAAGGGGACACATGCTGATGACTGCCAGGCTAGGAGTATGTGACTGTGCGTGCTGAGGCATATCTGGCACTGGGGCAGGCGACAAAACGTGCCTGAGATCATTTTGGGATGAGCCCTCTGGATTCCCCCATCAGAAAGAAATCTTCTGATGTCACGTATTCCTCATTTTGCTCCTCCTGGATATTGCAAATGTCTTGATGCCATGATGCAGAAGGTGGTGCAAGGATGTCTGTGCCAGTGAAGACCCAAGTCACCATGCCATGGTAGCTTTTTGAAGCTGTACACAAAGTAATAAGGATAAGGTTTGTTACAGAAGGCACACTGCTGAACTGAGGAGGCAGAACTTGCACTGGACCCAAGCCAACTCATGTCCCACCAGCTCTGACATACCTGTGTGCTCCGGTACAGAATTAGCAGCAGCAGAGCTAACTCCCTGTACTGCATAGGCATCAGTGTCACCAAAGTGGCAAAGCCTGCAGGACCATGCAGATTGGCTCTTCAGGGCATTGGCTGACCTCCCAGATGTGTGAGCTGTTGCTTTCATAAGGATTGCCTTGTCACCAGGTGTCATCTCCGTCACTGTAGAGATGTATCCCACTCTGATTCCCAAGTACCTTCAGATCTGCCCCTGGTTTGGGAACTCTGTTTTGCTTCACTTCAAAATAAGGATCCCTCCAGTTATTTCTATGGTTGATGACTGTGGACCTGTGGAGAACCCACAGAAAAATGGAAGTAACTGGAGTGTTGAAAGCCTTCTCTTTGTAATTTCATCCTGTCTGATGGAGCAGGTGGTCAGAGGTCAACTACGAGGGCAGAGCCAGAGCTGAGAAGACGTAAGGATTAACCTAGCAAAATCACTATCTGTTGTTCAAGACCACTTGTGCTTTCAAGTTCTGCCAAACTACAAAGCCTGGAGGTGATGTCAGTCTCCTGTACCTGACATGACTTAGGGGCTGCTCCTTTTCACACTAGATTTGCCAGAGTTTTGGAGAAACAGCTCCTGGACTGGTCCTTACTAAGCCCACAGAGGTATGCTCTTTCTTTTGACTTGTCAGCGCTCAGCACTGTGTGTTATGCCAGACTGGGTTTGCTCCCTGGCATGTCTGCAGTCACCTAGATGGTCTAGATACCAGCTTATGCTGAATCTGGAGCAGGTAGCTCAGGCTAACAACAGCAGAGAGACATTACTGCAGCAGATTTTTTTTCCCAGCAACTGTGGTTGTTAGTTTACCTGATACTAGCAACAGATATTTGGACAGAAAAAAATCAGCAATAAAACACCAGAAGTTTGAAATTTTCATTCCCCTGCTGCCCCTACTCGTGGCACCCAACTTCTATGCCCTTTTACTCTGGGTCATACCTGTATGCCCCACCCTTGTGAGGTTTCTTTGGGCTATCACACACACAGGTACGTGCCATTCCTCTGCCTCATCCCACTTCCTAACCTGTTGTCCTGGCCTGATGTGTGTCCCTAAGCTTGCCCTGCAGCACAGTACCATCTCAGGGGCTCCTGGGTAAAGGTTGGTTGGGAGATCGCTGGGACTGGTGAGAGGGGACATGAGGGACCCTCCTACAGCACAAACTGTTCACTCAAAGGGCGACTTTGGAGCACAGTTCTCCAGCTCTGAGAGCAATTGGCTTAGTGCTTGAGCATGATTGCTGGAAAATCAGTCTGTGGTTACCAGCTGTCATCTCAGTTCACCCACCTGAACCAGGCACAGACCTCTGCCCACCATGCAGCCGCTGCTGTGCAGGAGGAGCGGCCGGCACGCTGCGGGCACCACAC
>NW_008622544.1:558-817 GCF_000691845.1 Merops nubicus | reverse complement strand
TAGGGGTCTAAATAGTCATAGGATCTACATCAATAACACATATAAAACCTTCCTGTGCTAGTTAACTCTAGTTTTACTGAGGAGAAAAGGAGGGCAGGATCTGAAGGTCTCAGACAGCTACTGAATTCACTGTTGGCCACTGGATTTCAAGAATAAGAGGTGACAAACTATACAGAGTTCAGAGGAAAGCAACAAGAAAGGTGAGAAGTCTGCCTAGGATGTCCCATGAGGGCAGACAGAGGGGATTACAATCACAAGT
>NW_008622544.1:0-505 GCF_000691845.1 Merops nubicus | reverse complement strand
GGAACAAGTTTTTTTCCATGAAATATCATTGATATTTTTACCAAAAGTACCAAATTCCAAGTCTTTTTCAAGAATGATGGAATATAGGACCTACAAGAACCCTGGGGAGGGTCTTTTTACAAGAGCTTGTAGTGATGGGATGAGGGCTAATGGGTTTAAACTGGAAGAGGGGGGTTTAGATTAGAAATTCTAAGAAAGAAGAAGTTCTTCACTCTGAGGGTGGTGAGACACTGGCCCAGCTTGCCCAGGGAAGTTGTGGATGCTCCATCCCTGGCAGTGTTCAAAACCAGGTTGGATGGGATCTAGTGGGAGGTGTCCCTGCCCATGGCATGGGGGGTTGGACCTCAATGATCTTTATGAAGAGAAATCATAGAATGATTCTGTGATGAAGGGTCCTTGTCTTTACTTTTATGACATGTCTCCAAAACATGCCATGATTTCAAGAAAAGATCTCCAGAGGTTTAGTGTTTTTTTTTTTCCTAATTCTACAGCTCTTATACTATCA
>NW_008622543.1:37575-51987 GCF_000691845.1 Merops nubicus | reverse complement strand
TATATATTTCAAGATTGCTTTTAAAGTTATTTTTTGTCCTCTGCCAAGAACCATGTAATTGTTTCATGGGGATTGATAGATTCTTTTTTCTTTTGCAGAATCTTTAACTGATCTAGTATGAAAAATCAAAATTACCTATTTTGCAGGTGCTAATGCATAGTAGCATAACAGATATGAAAACTGATGGACAAAAACCACATGAAAAGTCTCAAGAGAAAAGAATACACCAGCAGATACCTCTTGTGTCTGATTCCCAGACTCACTCATCATTCCAGTCCCAGCAGAAGCAGCCTCAGGTTTTGTCACAGCAGCTTCCATTTATTTTCCAAAGCTCTCAGGCAAAGGAGGAATCTGTGAACAAACACACAAGTGTCATACAGTCTACAGGATTGGTTCCCAATGTGAAACCTTTGTCTTTGGTACATCAAGCCAAAAAGGAAACCTATTTAAAACTCATAGTTCCTTCCCCTGATCTACTCAAAGCAGGGAATAAAAATACCTCTGAAGAATCCGTCTCTTTGACCAGCGATGTAAGATCAAAACGGGTGAGTGGAAGATTACTGGTGTTTTTTTAGTATTTGTAACCTTCATTGCCTACTCTAACAAGATGTAACATTGTGCTAAATACAATATTCTAAAATTATATGTAGCTTTATTTTCATTACACGGGTTTTGTTTTTGACGTGTTTTCAGACTTGGTACAGATTTCAGGATTATGTAATACAAATAAACTGTATGGGTAGCTATATTCTGAAATATTGCTTCTTTTGGTTTGGGTTTTTGTTGGTGGTGTTTGTTTTTTAAGAGAAGCAACTATTTTTTCATTTTAGATGATTAACTATACATGACAAGCGGTCTGAGCTGTTCTATAACATTATCTTGGAGAAAAGTCAGCTGCCTATGCATGTGTGCATGCTGTAGGGTATATGTGATATAATCACCTGCACAGCTTACTGTCATGTACTGCCAAACTGGAGGTTCGTGGTCATTGCATGGTGGAACTTCACCCCTGTCCTGAAAGCCATCAGTGTACTTGGGGAGGCACTGGATACAGAGAAAGCAAAAGGTTTTGTCACGGGTCTCAGTTTTGGGCCCTTCACTCTCAGAAGGATGTTGAGGGGCTGGAGTGTGTCTAAAGAATGGCAGTGAAGCTGGGGAAGGGTCTAGAGGCCAAGTGTGGGGAGGAGCAGCTGGGGGAGCTGGGGGTGCTGAGCCTGGAGCAAAGGAGGCTCAGGGGAGACCTTCTGGCTCTGCACAGCTCCTGACAGGAGCCTGGAGCCAGGTGGGGGTCGGGCTCTGCTCACAAGGGACAAGGGACATGACAAGAGGAATCAGCCTCCAGTTGCCCCAGGGGAGGTTGAGGTTGGCCCTGAGGAACAATTTCTTGCCCTGGAGGGTTGCCCAGGGCTGTGCCAGGCTGCCCAGGGCAGTGGTGGAGTCCCCACCCCTGGAGGGGTTTCCAAGCCGTGGAGATGTGGGCTGAGGGACACGGGGCAGTGGGGACCTGGCAGGGATGGGGAATGGTTGGACTTGATCTTGAAGATCTCATCCAACCAGAACAATTCTATGAAAATGAGCAGCTAGTATCAACAACAAAATAATAAAAAGTGCTTCTGGGTAAATTGTGTGGCTTGGATATTTTTCCTGTGCTTCTCCTAGTTGAAGTCAGAATACTGATTTAATGTTGTACATATATAGTGTGTAAACATGGCTTTGCTTTTTTTCAGTTTGGATAGTTTTAAGTTGAAGTACTTATAATTACCTTTTCAAATTGTGATTTTAAGCAAAATAGCTGAAAACATTTTAAAAAAAATGTTTGATTTAATCTCTGGTTTTGTTTGCTCTTTAAACATACAAGGAGGTGTTAATGTGCTTGCTAGCTGTTAAAACTCAATATGGCTGTTGCAATAAATTTGATCTTTTTGCTGATCAGGAGTCTACAGTATGTTTACATGTGTCTGTCTTAACAGTTTTGTAGCTTACAAAAATTTTTTGTAGATTCTCAGTTTGTTTATTCTGTTAATAGAGATTATGGTGACTAGTGGTGAATTCTCATAATTTCTATTCAGTTAGATTTGAGTGGGGATTAGAAGAGAATAAAATGCTAGCATTTATAAATGTTGAGGCTTGAAACATACATACGTATAGAAGCATATTTATCAAGTCAAGTCTCATTATTAAAAACAAACTTTGTTTTAAACTAAGTAATACTGATGAAGAGTAAATTGAACTCTGATTCCACTGCTAACTCAGTCCTCGGTGAGGACTGAAAAATACTTTTATCACAGTTTTTATTTGTAGTCCAGAAGAGAAACACTGTTTTTTATAACCAGCAATTACTTTGTAGAATTCAGATAAGCTAGTAATTTACCTGGAACAGTTAACTAAATTACAATTACAAAGCCATACTTTTTTTGCCATTGGAAGAGGCTTCTGCTGTCAAATTTAGGTTATGAGTCTTCAGCTGATGATACCTCACCAATTAGTGTTTGATTTCTTTAAAACTTTTACCAGAAACGTGCAATGTTTGAGTATCTATTTTACAGGATTTTGTAATTTCACATTTAGTTATAAATGTTAGCAATTTCAAGCATATATTGTATTTGACTTAATATTTTAGAAACTATTTAAAATGTACCATTTTTATCCATTCTGGGTTGTGGTTTTTTTTCCATCAAAGATAATGTTTTTTTTTCTCTTTGCCTTGGAAGAGTCTTGAGACTAAAGGCAGCATAAGCTTTACATTCATTTCTGAGCCACTACTGATTAAGTTGTACCTGAAGAACTTTCAAGGACCACTTTTCAGGGTTTAAAAAATAGCATATCGCAGTACTTCTGAAGAATACCATTTATCTTTTTTTTCTTTTTTTTTTAAGTAAATTTTTTCTATGCCAGGAGCCTTCTCCTGGGTTTCTGCTATGAATGTAGCCATTAGGGGCTTGTATTTACCTTGTGCTTTAAAATGAACTAATCACTAAAGCTAGTTCTGTATTCACAAGTGATATTTTTATATGCTGAACTGAGTAAAAAGTGGTTTTTTTTCCTATGCCAGTACAGAAGAGTGATCTCTTTTTAAAAATTTTATTTTCATTATGCCTAATATCTTTGTGAAAATCACTGTCTAGAGTGATGTAGCAAATGAAGAAGCTTCCATACATAATTTAGGTCCATTTCATCTTGCGTTCGGTTTGTCTTTTCCTGCTTGATTTACAGCGAAACTCATGAGACATGCATAACTTGTAGTTACTCATCTTTTCTGTTGTAACTAGCACTACTTTTGACCTGCTAAAAATAGCTTAGCAGATGTTTTAAGATTTTATACAGTTCTCCTGCCTGAATGCTTAAAAAAAAAAAAGTAGTCAAAAATCCTCACTCTATTCCTCTTGTGTTCTTATTTCGCCAGGAACAATACAAACAGACATTCCCAGCAGCACAGCTGAAGAAACAGGAATCATCTAGGAACCTGAAGAAGGTTATTGCAGCTTTGTCAAGCCCCAAACCAACGTCTAGTTCACCAGCTCATCAAAAACTCGCATCCTTGGAAAACAACCATTCTAATCCATTCCTGACAAATGCACTTCTAGGTAATCACCAACCCAATGGAGTTATTCAGAGCGTCATCCAGGAGGCTCCTCTCGCACTTACTACGAAACTGAAATCTCAGACCAAGATGAATGAAAGTGTAGCCATTTCTAGTAGTGCTCCCTTTTCTTTGCCAGTAAACTTGAGTGTGTGTGGGAAAAAAACAACTGGTAACCGGACACCTGTTATGGCCTCTACCTCTCCTGTGTTGCCTGGCTCAGGAAAGGATAAACCAGTCAGCAATAATGCAGTAAATGCAGTAAAAACACACCGCCTTCATTCTGCAAAGCTGGTGGTGGAGCAGTTCAGAGGGGTAGACTCAGATGCCCCCAGCAGTAAGGACTCTGATGACTCAAATGATGATGATGACGACGATGAAGACGAAGATGAGGATGATGAAGATGATGATTCTGATGATAGCCAATCAGGTGGTTTAATCTTTTTAATAGGAAAACCAGAAACTTTCTTTGTGTTTGTGTTGAAAACATGCGTTTCCCAACATGTTTTAAAATAGGAAATTTTGTGGCAGCATGGCCCACATTGTCCTACAGATATTGTGGAAAGTAGCACACATCTCACAGACCTCCACTGTGTCATGTCCAAAATCCAATTGTGTATCCTGACGCTTGGTCATATGGCAGGTGCATTCAGCTGTCCTGGTAAGGTGGCTCCGCAGCCTTCTAGAAGGGCTGTCAGAGACCTGCCTTCCTGATCAGTCACCCAACCTTGCAGCTCATGTATTGTGTGTGTGACTAGAGGCCCAGGAGGGTGATGGAGAGAGGAGGCTGGTTGATGATTAAGTATTCTGGCATTTGAGCCTATCTGCAGAACTGGCTTCTCCAGACAGAGAGGGTGTAAACAAAGGCCTTGAGTCAAGAGTGGCAAGGAAAGCATGTTTCTAGACTTCTTTCAAGAGCACGGTAGTCAGTCAGCAAGATTAGAGAAAAATGCCAGGACATTTGTAAGGGCTGCCGTGTTCAGGTGACTATTTTAAAGGCTCTTGAGCAATTCAGAAAGGCAAGGCCTGTCTTAAAAGAGTTCATTGTGTTCCCAGTCACTCCTTTCTTCCCTGTGTACTGATACCCTTCGGGTGTCCGGCTCCATCTTCATCGTTCTCTTTACTCCTCTCATCCACACACCCTATACTTATCCTCTGCTTTCAGTTTCTTACCCTCTCTACCCTTTATTTCAACTCTTCCTTTGCTCAGACTGCTACACTTCCAATTCTGACACCTTTCAGTCTGTACCTAGTTCCATCCTTTGCTTCCTCTTCATGCCAGATTTTGCAATCTGAGAAGTGCCTTTCCTGTGGCAGGGCTCAGCCACTGCGTGGCTCACAGGGGTTGTCTTAGCTGTAGCTCCTTCTAAGGTAAACAGTTCCTTAAAATAATGCAGCTTATGTCTCTCATGTCCTCATGGAAAAACAAATAATTCCATTCGAAACAACAGTGCATTATCATGCAGAATTACTCCATGCTGTCATATCTGTAGTAATTTTAAAGTTTAGGTAGTTAATTACAACCTTCTGTTTACAGCTCAGGATAAGTTACTAAAAAAATTGAAGTCAATAAAGTTTCTTACTCAATAAGACAAAAGAGACTTGGCAAGTATTAGAACTTAAATGTATTTGCTATTAGTTATCAAGTCATAACCTGCATTTTGCCACACTTTCTTTTAAACAGAGTCTGACAGTAATTCTGAGTCAGATACAGAAGGGTCTGAGGATGAAGATGATGAGGATGATAAAGACCAAGATGATTCAGATACAGACACTGAGGGAGAAAAAACTCCACCGAAACTGAATAAAACGTCATCCTCTGTGAAGAGCTCTTCCATTGGTCTCTCAGCCCATTCCACTCCACTTAATCTCCAAGTAGCAAAGACCCCAAACTCTGCGCCAGCTGCCTTATGCCCTGAGTCCCAGCCTGCAGTTTTTCTTGGGACAGCACCATCTACTCTTACACCAAGTGCACACTGTGGTATCTGAATGTCTTTTATTATAGCACAATGTAATTCTAAGTGGTGTGTGTTGTAAAATTAATTATAAAAGTAGTTTAGACATGGGTATCAAATGATTTTTTACAGTAAGAGCAGTCATTTACTGGAACAATCTTCCCAGGGATGAGGTAGTCCCCGTCACTGGAGGAGGTTTTCAAGGTGCTGTTGGACAGGGTGCTAGATAATCCCAGCTAGGCTCCCTTTTCCATGAAAGGTTGGACCAGATGATCTTTTGAGGTCCCTCCAACCTGGGCTTATTCTGTGATTCACGGGTGTTTGCAACAGACACTACAATCAGTCACAGAGCTGCAAGTTCTGAAGACCTGAACTTTACACTTAGTCGAGGACATTTTAGCTCATATAATTATTTGAAAGAGGTTAGGATGAAATAGCAAGAGTTGATACTTACTACATTAAAACTCTTCATTATTTAGTCTTTGTTGTCCACCATTTTATTCTAAAGTAGTTATTCTTACTTGTAATTTCTTCGCATTGTAGTTTGCATTCTGATTCTTTTATTTCTGCCCCTTCCTCAACAAATTTAATAACCATATTTAGTTAAAAGACAAATTTATTCGTTATTCTTTCAAAAATCTCAGGAGATTTTATGGATTACATGCAAGGAATTATTTTTTAAAGGGTTGTGGAAAGTATATTTAGCATTTGCCTGATGTTATATAGTTTTTTGTAATCCTTCATTTGGTGCCTAATTTGTAAGATTTAGTAATTACTACTACTACAGAAAATAATGGATTTTTGAAAGTCACACCTTAATTTACATGTTAACAATTGAGTGGAATTGCATATTGGCTACTTTGAATTAGAAACTTGATATTTAGTTAACATGCAAGTAAGTAGATTTTAAATGGGGATGTGGCCTTATAAATCAGTTTTTAT
This sequence comes from Merops nubicus, assembly GCF_000691845.1. Taxonomy (NCBI): domain Eukaryota; kingdom Metazoa; phylum Chordata; class Aves; order Coraciiformes; family Meropidae; genus Merops; species Merops nubicus. Next base: position 45,510 of record NW_008622543.1, on the reverse strand, counting down.
ATTTGGATTCAGTGAAGTAGGAATTTCATTCCATGTCAGCAAGGACATTAACTTTGAAGCAGTGTAATGTGATTTACTTTATATTTTTTCTCAGAAACATGCCTATTCATTTCACAGTCTGTAAAGGTTGTCCCATGTGTTAGGAGTAATCCAGGTGGTTAAATTACAAAGTTAGATTTTTTTTTTCCTCAGGACTCTGTGTTGATTTATGATGCTTTGAAAAGGCTGGTAGCAAAAGGTTGTCTGTTCACAGAGGTGGAAGGTGGAACAAATTAATTTTGTGTCCTTGTTTTAGGTGTAGTACATTTTGCTAATAAGAACCACCATAATAAAATGAAAATATTTTTGTTTCCATTTTACATAAAGCTGGCTAGTCCTTGAAGAGGTTTTGTATCTCTTCTCTGTAGCTGTTTTTCACTGGACAGTTCGTTTTTTCAATTTGTGTTTGGACAAGCAATCTCCCTCTCTCTCCTGTGACTGTTAGAAGCAATGTAATAGTCCTCTTAGTTCAAGACTGTGGATATGTGGCCGTGAAGTTTCGCATCCAGGCATCGGCACTTCTTCAGTGCCTTCTGTAGAGGACTCTTAGGAGTTGCTTCCAGACTGTGCAGGCATCTCAGATGGAAACCTGTGCCGTGGCACTATGTGACACTCCTAACTTTAAGAGGTTGGAGCAAGTGTCAGGGCTTCAGTCAGATAGTGATACTCTCCTACGTCCATTTCCACAGGAAGAGAGATGTAACATTCTGTATGAAAGGTCCAAACTAATTTATTGAGAAATTAGTTTGCAATAGTTTGTCTGTGTGCATAGTTCACGTCATACACTTCTCTCAGAGGCCTGAGGAAAGTATCAGCCTTTGGCCCTCTGTAGAACCCCATGTTTGGCAGTTGTCTGTATCAACAGGGTAGGAGGCTCTTCAGAGGGACCTGCCCAGGCTGGATCAATGTGCCGAGGCCAGGGGGATGAGGTTCAACAAGGCCAAGGGCTGAGCCCTGCACTTGGGTCACAACAACCCCTGTAGCACTCCAGGGTTGGGGCAGAGTGGATAGCAAGTGCCCAGCAGAAAAGGATCTGAGGGATGTTGATTCAGCTGCCAGAAGATGAGCCAGTGTATGCCCAGGTGACCAAGAAGGACACCAGCATCCTGACTTGGATTGTTACCAGTGTGGCCAGCAGGACTAGGGCAGGGATCCTCCCCCTGTACTGGGCACTGGTGAGGCTGCATCTCAAATCTTGCTTGAGTTTTGGGCTGTCCTGGATGGATTTAAAAGACAGTAGATGTGGTGCTGTGAGGTGCGTGTTGTAGTGGTGGCCTTGGCAGTGCTGGGTTAAGGGTTGCACTCGATGATCTTGAAAGTCTCTGGTTCTCATCTGAACCAAAATGATTCTGTGATTCTGTGTTATTGATTTAGTGTCTTGATTACCATCAAACACAACATCTGTTTGAACTTTGAAAAGCTGTAATAATCCTGAAAACTTTGTATTTGGCAGTTGACTTTAATTTCTACACAGTGCTCTTTGAAGACAGAGCCTATTGTAATGCATGGATTTTGAAAGTAAAGAGTGTTTTCATTTTCATCTTCTCTACTGATAAAATTTAAATATTGTCTGGCATAGAGAAACAGATGTGCAGAGAATTAATTTAATAATACCTGAGAGCCAAACAAGACATACAGTTCAGTATAGCATAACAGGTTTTCTTCTGTTTACAGTTTTAGAAGAAGAGGTTAAGGGAAAATTAGAGGAAAATATTTCAAAAGGAGATTAGTTATATTAATTTTATTGGTACTCGGGGTACGTAATTACTAGAATGCAAAAATTATTTCTCTTTTGGTATGGGAATACAAGGATAAAAAGTATATTTTAAGAATATGTTGTTTTTATTTTGTGAATTCTCTCAGGTGTTAATCAGAAGTTCTGTTTTAGGTAGTTCAAAAAGACGAAGAGTAGCAGATGAACGGGAGCTGCGTGTTCCTCTCGAATATGGGTAGGTTATATACGTACTTGATACTCCTTAAAGGGAGATAATACCCTCAAAAGTCAGTTGGTAAAGTAATGACAGTTTAAAATTTTTGAGGCTGAATAATAAGGAAAGGACTTCAACAATTTAGATACCCAACTCACAGTGACTCTGTGAATCTCTTTAAATGCGTCAACTTATTTCATATGTTAATTTTTGTACATCAGATTGTACATGACCTGTCTTTTTAGCAATTTGGCCATTGGAATTTAATCCTGATGGTTAGATCTACCAGTAGAGACTCAAATAAATCCCTGAAATATAGTTCTAAGCTGTTTAAAATATTCATATATAGTCAAAGTTTGAACAATCTATATCTGCTTTTGCCTGATTTATTATACACTTGTCACGCTTTAGATACTCACCTTTTTCCTTTTGTGTAAAAACCTTAAATTGCCATTAATTACTTGGTTTTTAAAAATGCATTGTTGTATGCAACTATTTCGTATTACTCTAGCTGGCAAAGAGAAACCCGCATAAGAAACTTCGGTGGTCGTCTTCAAGGAGAAGTTGCATATTTTGCACCTTGTGGAAAGAAGCTGAGACAGTATCCTGAAGTAGTTAAGGTACCTTCCTCATTTGTACTTCTGTGTTCTAATGCTACTAAGCATGCTTGCAATTAAAAAATGCCTTTTTTTCCCTCCAATAAAGATACTTGTTTCAAAATATCCTGTGATGTGAAGTGTAATGTATCCCAGTCTCTTACTGATTTGATCTCCTATAAATGCATATCTCTTTGATAGAATATGCAAAACATTACACTCACAGTTAGCTGTACATCAAAGCTGGGTTGTAATTATTTACAAGCTGAAGTGGAAAAATATGTGATTTTTTCAGTATCTCAGCAGAAATGGAATAATGGATATCTCAAGGGACAATTTCAGCTTCAGTGCAAAAATAGGAGTGGGTGACTTCTATGAAGCCAGAGATGGACCACAGGTATCCACTTTTTAAAAAGTAAAGTCTTTGATCCAAGGAACATGAACTTAAAATTAGGTGAAGTAATTTTTACTACAATCTGAAGCATTGCCTGTTTTTAGCTAATTCTTTCTAAAAATCGTGCCGATTTCTTAATAGTGGTTATATTGAGATGCCGAGAGCCTGATCCTGGGCAGTGTTGAGAACTGTTCCTCTCAGTGATTTTATCAGGAGGTTGCAGGAATTCGGCATGCCCTACGATCTGCTCTGAGCCTGGATTTAGCTAGTATGAGAGAACTCTGAGCTACATTTTATCTTTGTCACTGTTCAGATATTTCTGACTAAAACTCTTTCTTCCTTTACTGTATAAACCTAATCTTGATAGTGATTTATGTGTATGCATTAAATCACACTCTTTTCATATATTCATATGCATAATATATATAAAATAGGGTTTTAAATACAAGTGTGTTCTGTATTGAGAATACCATCTGAGCTTCCTGAAGCATGAGCTTGTTACGGGAAGGAATGCTTCGTTTATACCAGTTACACTTTACAGTGGTAGAACTCTTAAGACTTCGTTTAGATAAACCACACAAGGATAAATAAAATAAGAATTTAAAGGCAATAAATACTATGTTTATGACTTACTGTGGTACTGTATTTTGGTCGTGTTGCTATTTCTTCAGGATTTGCACGATTTGGACTTCTGTCAGTGAATGTATTTGCTTCTTTAAAAGATAAGTAGCCTGAATATGTTACTAGAGGGATATGGACACACATCATACTCTCAGCAGTCTTGAATTCAGGCTCTAGTTAAGCTTTCTGTCCTTGTGATATCCTGCAGAAATATGTAACATTTACATAGTAGGGAGTAATGAAAACCGAGTTCATACTGCTCAGCTGCTGCTAGGTGTGCTTCCTGATTCCTGGCTTACAGGGTAACACTTTGCTAAACCCTCTTTATACTTGGCCTTCATAAAACAATTACAAGTTCATGTAGCTGTCAACTTTATTACATACCTGAATGGCTTGATTTAAGTAATTCCTTATGCTGTGAACATAATGTAATGTCAGGATATCTGCACCCTTTTTACCCTGTTAACTTTTTTTGCGTCTGTTGCCCATATTACTTCACTTCATTAGTCTAGTCCCATTCTCAGATTACCTCTTTCTTCTCCCTTTAATTTGTGTGATGATTTGCAGATTTTCCCCTTATTTGATACTATGAAACTTCAGAATGAAGCCATTGGGAAGGGCAGGTTTCTGTAGGCAAGGCTGGCAGTATGAATATTCAGTTCCTTTATATCTCACTGTAGTTTCTAATTGCATAGTTTCTGGTCGGTTCCATTGAGACTTGGTTAGAAAAAGGAGTTTTTGTGTAAAATGGTGCCAAGGGCAGCTGTAGTAAAGTGTATTTATGTTTTATGAATGAAATTTTGAATGAAAAGATTATAATGTAAACAGTAATAGCCTGAGCTACACTCAGGCTTTTAATATGCACTTAGTAAACCTGTAAGTGTGTGATACTGACACTTCATGAAGAGAATTTGCTCCCTTTTTACTGAAATTTTTTGAATTATCCAGCTTTGAAACAGTATGTGTTAATCATACTCATGGGTATCTGGAGGTAATTCCAGAAACTTTATTTTTACTTTTGCTGTAATTTTGATTTTTCTGTCTAGCCTTTCAAGGGTACTCCTCCCTTTCTTTGTCATATATTTCTGTCATCTTTTGCACACACAGCATGCATCCAGAGTCATTGGGTAAGCTTCACAAAGCTCAATGACAGAACGGGGTGCAAAGGAAGTAATCTCGGAGCTAAATCAGTTACGTTGAAGAATTACCTATAGCAAGGCAAGAATACATGGAGTACCTGCTTCTGATAGCACCTGTGTTTCTGTCTCCTGGCAACCAAATGTTACGGGTTATTCAGAGGAGTGTTTAACTGCTTTAAGAGAGAGGTATATCTGGCAAAAGTGGTCTATGAAGTAGAGTTAGAAGAATGTTTTAAGTCTGGCAAATGTGGAAATTCAGTGACAGGACCTTGAAGCTTTCAACTGTTGTGGTTTAGAAGTATTTGAATGTGATTTGAGGTGATGGAGGGGGCACGGGTCCTTACAAGTTTGAGTAATATGAATTGGAATACTGCAGCAGGTAGTGGATGGAAGAGAGTGTTGTGGAGTGATACTGAGCTGTGCCTTAAGGTTGTGTCTTTCTGGCTTTAAGACACAGCAGCAAGAGTATCCAACACAGAATCACAGAATGGTTGAGATTGGAAGGGACTTCTGGAGGTCCCAGCTCAAGAAGGATTACCTGGGGCCATGTCCAGACAGCTGTTGCAAATCTCTGAGGTGAGAGACCCTGCAACAGGCCTGGTCACCTGCCCTCAGTCACCATCACAGTGACAGAGTGTTTGCTGGTGTGCAGAAGGACCCTCTGTGCTCCAGTCTGAGGCAACGGGCAGGGTCATGATGTGGTTAGAGAAAACTTGAGTCTCCATGCAGCTCCGTTCAGATCCATTTTAGCTGAAGATGAAATGTTAGTAGGAGCAAAATACAGACTTCTTTATCTGGACATAGGTCTCTGGAAGTAATTCTTAAGTCATGGTAAACGGGGCATGTAGTTTTTTTCTCCAATAAAATTTTGTGTAAAGCTGTGAAAATAATGGCTTATGTTTGTTTGTGTGGGTTCCTCCCCTGACCCCCGCAACCAACAAGTCTGACTGCTTTTGTAGGAAGGTACAGGAAAGGAGGAGAGGGATTAAAGCACTTCTTCCCGTCTCCTTAGTGTGAAGTAACTCTTATGTATGTTTTACTCAGAGTATCTGATTATGATGCTGCCTCAGAACAAATAGAGTGTCTTTATAAAGCATGAAGTCTACCTCTTTTAAGTTAATTTCTAAGCTTACTGTTGCTTACTTAAGAGACTTATCCTGTCAAGAAATATTTACAGAAGTCAAGTGCTTATTACAAATGCAATAGAAACATCATACACAACAGCCAACTATAAAGTCAACTGTCATAGACGTTTGTCATGTAGCAGTAATTACTTGCTTCTTTTTGGTATAACTGGAGTTTAAAATGTTCGTTCCATTCTGAATTCTGCAATTCAATTTAGAAAGCTTTGTTTATAACTTCTTCTCACAAATCGAAACAAATTAATTAGTGTGTCTCTTTCTTGCACTGTGCCTATGGTTCTGCTCATTAGTTTGGTTAACAGGTTCTGAGCTTGGTTCTGCTTCCACACATAGTTATCTGATGCCTTTTTGGCAAATGTCCTGATTACAGTACAGTGTTAAAATAGATGGTAGATATCTGAAAGTGAGAAATTGAATTAAGATTTTTTTTTAATTACTTTCAACAACAAAACACAATATTTCAGGGTTACCTCTGGTTTTTTTCTCTGTTTGTGTAGTGAGGCCTAGCTTTATGAAAGCCCCTGATTCTCCTGTTCTTGGTGTATAAGTACAGTATTAATTCTAGCTTACACTGCTCAACAGACAGAACCTGATAAATTGTAAGTCGGGTGCTAGACAGTGAAATGAAGGTGTATGCCTAAGTAGTGCTGTTGAAGATAGAGAGTGAATTGACTTCTGTTTAAGTAGTATTTGTAACTACTTAGCGTTAAAAGTCCTTAGTGATGATGCATTGTACTCATAGTGATATTGTCATGGTTCTGAACGGTGTGTTTTTAGAACACAGCTAATAACAAAGCCCTTTGGAATGTCTGTAAGCTAAGTGTGAGATGTACTCTTGGGATGGTCTTACCTGGGAGAGATTCAGACCTTGAAAAAAGGTCTCTTTGCAGACACCTTTCCTTGTATTTCCATTCCTTGGAGTCTGAAAGCTTCACTAGCAAAATGCCATGTCTTTGGTCAAATCTTAAATATTAAACATTTGTAATTATGAAGAGTGAGAGGGAAGAATTAAGATAAACTGTCAGAATAAGCAAATAAAATTGTAGTCTATGTACAGCAAAACTGATCTCCATACATGTAAATGTAAAAGCTTTGGTAATGCAAATGTATTTTTTCTGAACTAATTAAATTAATGTGTTTTGGAAGTTACTAACTTTAATTCTTGCTTTAGCAGACATTTTAAAAATCTTTTACAAACTTCCTAAGGACAAATTGTAGAGTACTCCCAAAGAATACTTAGCTTACTTTTTTTTACCCATATTTTTCAAAAACTTGGAAAAATGGTAAAAGATGTTACAGTTTGAAATACTCAGGTTCAGTCAAACTGGATCAGATAGACTATGCACCTGTTCCGCTCAGTATTTGTAATAAATTATACTTTTTATCAGTTAAAGTTATTTCTATTTGAGGACTAACAGGTATTTGTATTAACAAAGTATTTCAGTATTTGTTTTTGAGAGTCCACAAATCCCAGCAGTAACAGTCCAAGTCTCGGATGCATTGTTGCACACTTTGTTCAGCTGGGGAACACAGCTGACATAACTTTTAGCTGGGATGGGTGGATTCTTATCCTGAACTTCTCATTGCCTCACGTTGATGCAGAAATTAATTTTCTTGCAGTGGATGAAGGAAGAACTAAATTGTATTAAATAAAGCTTAAGAATGAAAATGGGTCAGTGTTTTTTCAACTCAGTTGTTGAGATCTGGAACACTCAAGAAGGCAGTATTTGAAAATACACTACTGCATTTGCTTGTTAGTGTGTACAGAAATTCTGACATACGTAAGAGTTTGAAGGCTAGGACTCCAAGCCTGACACATTTTTTCATTCATGTTGAGCAGTGAATAATGATGATAAATAATATGATAATGGTTAATGATGAATAATTATTTATTAATCACTAATTAAATAATTGATAATTTAATTGTTATTACTTATTGTTAGATTATAGTGTTATGATAGTATTATATGAACTTAGAAATAACTACTCTGCTTTCACATAAAGAAAGACTCTATTGTGCCCTTTAAAAAGGGGTGAGCGATAAGTGATTTGGTTAGGAATAATGAAAAATAACAC
>NW_008622543.1:32333-37544 GCF_000691845.1 Merops nubicus | reverse complement strand
TCCTGCTAGGTAATACCTGTGTATGTCACTGAATAGTCTTCAAAAACTTGCATAGTATTACAATTTAGAAAAGTTCATAGTAATAAGCTCTCAATATATAGCTTCTGTAAAGCATCAAAACGTTGTACTACCTAAATACTACATCACAGCTCCCACGTGTTTTATATGTACAGCTTATTTAAGAAACAAAATAAAAATATTTATTGCTGTTGATGTTTTCAAGTGTATTAGATTTATTTTTGCTTTTTAAAATCTGTGTTTGTAATACCTACCTGTGAAATGTGTCAATTAAAAGGGCGTGCAGTGGTGCCTTCTGAAGGAAGAGGAAGTCATTCCCCGCATCAGAGCTATGGAGGGGCGTCGAGGGCGACCACCAAACCCGGAGAGGCAGCACTCGAGAGAGGAGCCCAGAACGAGGCGGCGCAAGGGCCGACCTCCCAACGTGGGCAGCACTGAATTCCTAGACAACGCTGATGCAAAGCTTTTAAGAAAGCTCCAGGCTCAAGGTAAGAAGGATGTTATTGTTTTAATACGCAGAAGGCATCAGTATGTAGAGATTTAATTTTTTTTCTGAAGAGGAGTGGTGTGTTTCACTAGGATATTGGTGTGTGACATTTGATTTTGAAAATTTGCCACATGCTTTTATTGAAGCCTTTCCCAAGGTCAGTACATACGTATATGATTCAAAGGAAGAAGTGTGTGTAAATTCGTGTGTAAGGGCTTACTCGATAGTTACTTTATTTATAGTTATAAAATTTAAAAAAACAGATGTCAAATAATTCAGTTACCACTGATGTATTTTTTAAATTGGCAAAAATTAACAGATCTTAATTTTCCCTTGTATTGGCTCAAGGAACAGTGGACCTAGAAATTGAAATGGAAATTAAGAACCACGGAAGTTAGCATTTCTGTGAAGCTTTTGGCTGTCTCAGGGAAAATGCTTTTCATGTAAAATCCCTGATAGTGACAAGATTTAAGTGCCCATAATGTTGAATAGGATCCTATAATAAGTAGTACCAATGTTGACAGTGGAACTTTCATGATATCAAGTACTTCTGCATATCAAAGCCATGAGGGCCTGGTTTTAATTAAACATCAGGTACACGACTTTTGAATTTCAATTCTTTAATCCAGAATTGTATCATATTTTCTGAATGCATCTAATCCAACATGAAGAATTCTTACAGACCAGGAGTCAGGACATTTGGTGCAACTTAAGAATTACCTGTTGTTTTGTGTGCTGACTATGGACATGTGTGGGTAGCTACCATGTATTTTGGATGATGGCTTTGCTGGCAGTGCATATGCTCTCTGCTTCGTTGCGATTCTTTGGATCTTTTCCCCTTGTTGCCTGCAAAGGACACTCTCCTGTGTAGCTGCTTTGAAGGAGTGCAGTGGCCAGGCTTTGGACATGTGGACAGAGAGAAGGCAGTTTTAGAAATACCTTAGTTTGTGGTATGTCATGTAGTGTTGAACAGCTATTTTACCTGTGTGTTAAGGTCACCACCACCTTCTCTTCGGTCTGAGAATTAGGAAACTATGTCAACTGCTGATGCATCGTGGCATTTGCTGAGAGGCTGTGTATTTATTGTTGAGGCACAGTAAATGCTTCTCTGTAGGAAGAGAAGACCTGGTCCCCAAGCCGTTTTGCTTTACTTTATATCTTCCCTCCCCTGTTCTGGTCACTGTAAGGAGTGGGGAGTAAGTATTTGGGAGCATTCTCCCATGTTTGTTTTCACACCATGCTCTGTAGTGTGTAATAAAGTTAACAGAACCATATGGCCTATATACACAAGAAGGTTTAGAATGTATTATATTTAGTGCTGGTATGTTCATTTCCACATTGCTGCTTTTTTTCCCCTTATGAGAATATAAGCAATGTCTCAGTAGGTTAGCCCAGGGGTTTCCCTGCTGCAGAGTGCTGTCTCCAGTAGATGCTGCTTGGAGAAGGCATGTGAACCCAATCACTTCTTGGTCAGTTATTTCCTCGCACATGCACCATTGCATCCTGAGGTGTTTTCTAAGTGGTGTGCAGCACATTTTTTCGTGGTCTGTTTATTTTCTGTTTATGGAGCTGTTGCCCGTGAATTAGCCTGTTATTTGTTTTTTAACCTCCTGACAATATTTGCTCTACCAGCTTCCTGTGGCAACAAGTTCTGGAAGTCTACTAACTGCTGGACCATTTTCATTAAAAAAAAAACCAACAACAACCAAAACCAGATCTTCTGTTGCTCTCAGTGGGTGTTCCCTAGTTCCACTATTGTAGGGTTTGGAGAATAACAGTACTGCAATTTATATTATTTATATTATAAATATATTTTATATAAACATTATAAAACTTAAAAAAATAATTTTATATTAATGATATAACCTGAATGATTTTGCAGACCTTGAGCCTCCTTGTTCTTATCCTTCTCCTCTCCAAACTGAAGAGCCTGAGTATTTTTAAGTCTTTTCTTAGAAGGCAGTTGTCCCATACTTTGATCCTCTTACATGTCCTCTAATTTCAGTATTTTTTCCTAGGTGCATTACGGTACATTTATATATGATGAAGCTCCTCTGCCACCTTTCCCCACTGTTTTGCAGGGCTTTTCCAGAGTTCCTTGCTATCAGCACAACCTTGAATTTTCCTGAATGGTTAATATCATACTCACATTTGGGGATTTAACTTTGCAGTTCCCTTTACAGGTTTCACTGATGAAAAAATACATTAAATAAATCTGGTTCCAATATTGATTTGTGAAAAAAACCTCTACTAATTCTTTTTCATTGAAAAAAGTGACTGCTGATCTCTGCCCTTCACCTGCTATCATTTAAAGAGGTTTCAGTCTGTGAGGCCTTCCTTGGATGACATAATAGCTTAGTTTTATCAATAATATTAGACTTGGAACCTAGTCAGATACTTCCTGAAATTCCAGAGAAGCTATGTCCCTTAAATTCTGTTTATCTTCCTGTTACTGACACACTCACTGAAACCCAAACTTAGGCAGAAGGCAATTTTAGGCTTCCTTGTAGAAGCCATGCTGACTGAACTGATGGTATTTTATGATATACTCAGTATATACAATATACACAGTATGTACAAGACTCTCATCTCGACAGGAAAGGGAGATCGGACTAAGTGATTGCCAGTGTCCAAAATATCTGCTAGAGGCCTTTTTCTTGTTGATGAGAGTCACCAGTCCTGTGACACACTGGCTGTTGTTAATAATGCTGTAAACACCCAGACCAGTGTCTCCATGGTTTCGTGTTACTGTTCCTTCAGGTTTCTTAGCTTACTCTGTCCTGGGATCTATTAACACGTGACTTACCTTCTTGATCTGATACCTCACATTCATGTAGCTCTTCTGACTTGTCTGCTGTAGATGACACACCGAGTAGGGAATTCTACCCAGCACCTTTAGCAGTAGAGACAGGCACAACAAATTCAGAAACCTCTTCTCCTAAGGTGGCTCTTTTCTGTCGTTTTCATCATTAGGCCCCACTGACTGCACTTCTGGCTTCTTCTTGGGATGTATGTAAAGATCTTTTACCGTCTACTTACGCATCCTTTGCAAGGTGCTCTTCAAATTCTTTTTTAGGTTTTCTATCTCACTCTTCTGGTGTGTTCTAGACTTTCCTGTTCTTATTTGAACAAGATTTTAATTTTTTTTTCACATGTTTACCATCTTCCTATGATGGACTCCTTTTCTGAAGACCCACACATGGACTACATTGTTCCTTTTTAAATGTGGCTCAGTATTTGCCTGGACATGTATACATGTTTTTGAACTGTGCCACTAGGTTGCTCACCTGAAGTATTCATGCTTGAAGACTGCTTTTACATGGCTTCTTCTAGGGTTCCACCCAGTGGACGACATAGATGTATGCCTCTACTTCTCATTCTGATATTCTTGTCATGTTGGTACCTGACAACACCATGTATTATTAGTTATCCTTCTACTGTGCATGTGAGATGTCCATTACATCTGGGGTATGAGCTTTATCTTTACTGTTGGACAGCACTATTTTTATGAATATAATATTTTCTTTTTCTAACAGAAATAGCTAGGCAAGCAGCACAAATAAAGCTACTGAGAAAACTACAGAAGCAGGAACAAGCTCGAGCTGCCAAAGAAGCGAAAAAACAGCAAGGTAAGTATTACCTGTGAAAGTTTGTACATGCTAGCAGATTATTTTGAAAACTGTTAATGCAAAATTAACTGGCTTTTTTCATGTTCTGCTGATACTATTTTTTTTTTTTGCTTGCTTTTGTTTGCTAGCTATTATGGCAGCTGAAGAAAAGCGAAAGCAAAAGGAGCAGATAAAGATAATGAAGCAGCAGGTAATCTTTATGTGATTGTCAAATAAGCTCTTTAAATTACATTTTGCATTATTGAATTAGGGGTATTTTAATTATATAGTAAATTATTAAGCATGCTGATTGCAAAGTGAATGTTTAAAGTCTGGTTTTAAAGAGCACACAGTGTATATTGCTTAAAATTCTAAACTCTGTAGTTGTTGATGTTGTCAGGACATATTGCTTTTGTCTGTTTTGATTTAAGCCACTCAACAAGTCTTAATTCTTCGCCAGTATCAGGAAGAAATTAAAAACATGCTACTAAAGTGAAGTGGTGTGGTCTTCCTTTATTTGATTCCATGGAACCAAACACTGTTGTATCTGCTTATGTAAATACTGGAGTAGTGGAGTTAGATTCTTCAGTGATACTGTCTGTCTGTGATTTTAGGTTGTGTGCAGAAGGTTGTAAATCAGTATGCCAGTGAACTAATATGTGTTTTTAAACATAGGATTATATTTAAATATTGTTATAGCAAATACTTCCAACAAAACTATACCAAGTGAAGCTATATGTGGAAGCAGGCTTTTCAATTTTTTAATGAATCAGTGAAAAGCTATAGGTGTTTATTTCAGGCATATATCAGGCATTTTCTAATGCTAGTAAAAATTCTAAACACACTTTGTTAAGTGGGAGCAATTGAGTACAATGACTGTGAGAGTCTGCAAAAAATGTATATATAAGATAAGCTTGGTCATTTTTTAAAATTTAAAAGTAAATTTACTTCTTTGATACTTTTGTTTAAAGAAAGAAACAACTTTTTTCCCCTCTTAGGAAAAAATAAAGCGAATACAGCAAATCAGAATGGAGAAAGAACTTCGAGCTCAGCAGATTTTAGAGGTAAGAATTACAGCTCCAGTATAATTTCTGTGTT
>NW_008622543.1:27093-32302 GCF_000691845.1 Merops nubicus | reverse complement strand
AGTGTTGTATTTTAACAGTCACACGTGCAATTGGGAATGCAACTAAATATAACAGCTGTGAAAACCTGGACTTCCAAAGACCAGTTCAAAAATGTCTTAAAATAAATTTCTTTAAAAATCTTTACCTGCAACTCAAATCTTTATCTTCAACTCTAATCTTCCAAATGGTCACTTGAGTTCACAAATTTCTACACCAATAGTCTTGCATGTGCTAAATTTAACAGCTTAACTATTCCTTTATTGCAAAAGAAGTTTGCAAAGACAGCATGTTGAAGCAGCTCCATGCTCTGCTCTGTAGGAAGGGCAGTGGATAGCTAGCGTACACTGCTGCACTGTAGTTGCTTGCTAGTATGCCAGTAAAGATAGGTTGCTAGTTTTCAAGTCTCCATTCATGGAAAAATCAATGGTAATCTCTTTGCCACTTGTATTTTATCATTTATGTGTATATGTTCTTTCTTAGTTACAATAGCCAAGTGAAGCAATTTTGAAATTCTGACTTAATTTTTGAAAAGCAGATGAATTATAAACTGTTTGAATATGAAAGCTATGTTGAGAAAGAAATCTATTGCAACGTATGTGATGTGTGGTGATGTTCTGAATGCTTAAATGGATGTAACTTTATTGCTAGTCAGATTATTTTCAGTTGTGATGGTACTGTTGTGTGACCTGTTTTGCATGCACAGGCAAAAAAGAAAAAGAAGGAAGAAGCAGCAAATGCCAAATTATTGGAGGCCGAAAAACGGATAAAGGTTAGTTTAGAGGAGTTCCTAAAACAAAATCTGTTTTATTGTCCATAATACATGTTGATGTATAAAAGCAGTAATCTTGGAAGAATATTAATTGATAATGAAACTGTAAATAGAGATGACATATGAATAACATGGGCACCGGGCACATGTATTTATGTAAATACATGAAGCATAAACAGAGGGAAGTTTGTGTATGGGTGACAAAGAGGCAGAAATTCATGTGTACACACGTGAATGCACAGGCAGTAGTCTTTTGTGCCATTACCATGAGTTTTGCTGATGACATTTGAATAACTTCATGTGCTTGTGCACTAATGTTATTCCCAATATTCTTTTAAGCACACTGTATCAAAAAACGTAGTTCCTTCTCAAGAAGCGTAGCCTTGTCTCGGCTGTGTATGTACAGGACTATGGAACCCTTACAACCAGCAGAAAATACAGTTCATCTATGTGCTTCTGTTACTGCTTTGGCATTCTTGGTGTAATTTATCGTGGAACCTGCAACTCAATAGATGTGCTGCCATGTATACTCTGTGTGCTCCTCTGTGGTTGGTGTATGGGTGGTGGGATTCAGATGTGCTGTTTCAGCGTGGCAAAACTGTGCAGCTTGCTAGGTAAATTTTGGTAGGCACTCTAAATACACTTGTGGTCTTTAATTTTAAGGAAAAAGAGATGCGAAGGCAGCAAGCTGTTCTTCTGAAACACCAGGTTGGTATACATCCCGTGGACCCAAGACAGAATGCCAGTTGTGAACTACCACTTAAGCTATATGGTGGGGGCCGGGGGTGGAGGGGAAATTTTGGAAATACACCCTTTTAAAATTTCTGGGTTTGATTCCTGCACAGATTTTCTTTCACCTTATGATGTATTGCTTTGCTTTGGTTTTGGGGTCTTTTGGGGGATTATAAAGTGGTTTTATGACTTTGTGATTTCTGTTTCATAATGTTGTGCCAACTCTTTCTGCCAGGAGTTGGAGAGGCATAGACTAGATATGGTATGGGTATGTTTATTTTTGTACATCTAACACCGCATTGTGATTTGGTTGTGATATGGTTGTCATAGCAATGCATAAAATGTAGCACTGGCTGCTGTCATATTACATACTGCTGCATGGCTTTACAGCACAGTGCATTGCATACATCTGCTTGTCTTGTCTGTTAGGGGAAAAGAACTACATGTCTTGAACATGTGTATAAATTGAACATGGCAATAAATAAATGAGGTTTTTAACCAGAAACCTATTTTGCTGATGTCCCAATAGAAATTGGACTACCGTGTAAAATCAGAGAATAATTAATGCAAAATTAATAGGTAGTCACTTGGATAGCTTTTGCAGGCCGTGTCCCGTTCACGGTGACTTAATCCAGATATTTTAAGTACAATGTGAGTGAACCTATTTTGGAAATCAGAATGATGGCTTTCCTAAGTTTGTAAGGTATTGAGGAAATCAGTTTTCAAGTCAGTGGTAAATACGTAATGTTATAAGTATGCTATAAGTATGCAATGAAAAATTAGAATGTTATCCTAGCCACACTCAATTAGATGATAAAATTCCCATAGCCTTTACTGGGGCCAAGATTTACTCTACAGCTTTTAAGGCAAAACCCCATACTTACTGCTCTAGAATGCAGCTCCTTAATGCATTTGAAGTTCCTGACATAATTTATTGAGGGACAGGCATCAGTAAATCATGAGTAAAGCATCAGGTGTCATTGCGTATGTATATGCGCCACCTCCAGCTTGATTAAAACTGATCTAGAGCTGAGGAAATCATATTCATTTGTTGCTTGGTTACAAAAATGTTAATATTTGCGATGTTTGAAAATGAACAGTTTGAAATTTCTGCTGAATTGGCTATTGAAGAAGTAAATTACAAGTTCCGTAATAGCAGATGTAAGGTAACTGACCTGTTCCAGCCAACCATTATGCTTTTTGTTCTGCCAGCTTATGAAGGAGCATCACAACTGACCATAAGTAAATCTGTATGCTTCTTTTTTACACTGTCTCCATGTTCATTGCTTTACCTTTTTGCTTTTGATTGTTCTTGTATTTGCTTTCTAAACCTGAACTAAAACATGCACAGACTTGGCCATTCTTGTCCTATATTTAGTATTTACTGTGACTTGTCTATTAATGCTAAATTTGTTACTCAGCTTTTTTACTGATTTGGAAATGTGGATTAGTTTTGTTCTAATCTCACCTGCTTCAATAGGAACGAGAAAGGAGAAGACAACATATGATGCTTATGAAAGCCATGGAGGCACGTAAAAAAGCAGAGGTGAGTATTAACCTATGAAAGTCAACGTTTCCGTGGTGTCGTTCTGCAGTGATCTGTAGAAGAGCAGTGTCTTTGTGCCTGTCTGTATAGCTTCATTTGTATACATGGTAGTGGCAAGACAAGCAGTAGGCACAAGCTGAAGTACAGGAAATGCTCTTTTAACTTTTTTACTTTGAGGGTTATGGTTGAACACTGCACTGGCACAGGTTAGACAGGTAGCTCGTGGAGTTGCAGTCTGCTGTAGCTGATGCTGCTGGTGGGGATGATGGTGTTGGAACAGCACACACACAGCGGTGGTGGCTAGATGATCTCAAGAGATAACCTCCATCTTCAGTGATTCTGAGCAAGAAGCCAATAATTGAATAGTCACTTCAGAGTCCTTAGTTTTTCCTGGAAAGAAGGATACTGATCCACTGTAGGAAAACAGGATGTCAGGTTAAATGGTTGTATAGTATGATCCAGTGTTGAAATGATGTTCTTACTCTTAATAGAATAGTAAATGTTTATTTCAGCTAGGAATAGTAATCTGTGTAAGTAAATATGTTCATGATACTTAGCATGGTTAAGGTTTGCATTTTTAATCATAACTGCAAGTATGTTGCCACTTAAATATCTGTAGGTGGTACTTTTTTCTTCTGATTTAGAGTGTTTCTGGTTGTCAAAAACAAGAAATGCCAGTTGGTTTTGAGACCTTGACATAGGCTGAAATAAAAGGCAGTGAACATTCGAAAAAATAAGTCAGGGAGTATTTGATTTTACGTGACGTGTTACTATGTTGTGATGTTCCATACAAGGTGTGTACTGATAAGGGGAGAAAAACATGACTAAGCAGCATGTCCCTTAAGAAATCATCACAGATCTGAGGGCCTGGGTCGTCAGTACTCAGTATGGGGGATGCTTACACCTCTGCAAAGCAGTGGTTGGGCAGATGTGTGCTTCTGGATGTGACTACTTTTCTTCTGCCAGTTGAAGATTGCTGGTCCAAATGTGTTCTTTATGTCCAGTTCCAACCTTTATCATGCCTAAAATCCACTAAAGACTGTAGCAGTAGAGGTCATTATCAGCTGCTCCGTGCAGTCGTAGTGTTTGACCACAGCTATCACCAGTGGTCTAGTAATACTCAGTGTAGAATCAAACCAAAGAACAAAAACTCATGGGGCCTGACAGAACTGTGCAGCAAAGTCAGCAGTTAATGCTGTTGTACAAATGCAGCCAAGTACTGACTTACAATTAAAGCCCATATTGCCATTTATGCAAAATTGTAGTAGTACACTGAAGAAACTAAAGTGACCTCTCGGGCTGACAGAGTACTGGGGAGTGCTTCTGGGCGGTATGAACCAGCTCAGCTTGGTTCCTTAGCCCCTCTGTGTCCACAGATGAAGCGTGTCTGATGGCAGCACGTGCCATCAGAGCTCCGTCGGTCAGGGACAGGACAGGCAGCTGGAGCTCCAAACTCAGAGTTAGTCTTAGCAGGTTAGAAGGAGTGTAAGAGTATGATGGTATTCTGTGTGATACCAGTGTGGGGCATGTAGGAAGAGAAAAATAAGAGATGCTTTGCTTCTGACCTGATTATCCCTCTGTTCTTGTGGTGCACAGTAAGATAGTAATGCCTGCTCAGTTTTCAGATCGTGTGCAAAGTGCATGGCAATTCAAGGCCAGAAGTTGTGTTTTGAAAGGATCGGTTGTGGTTTCTAAGCTATTCATATCCACGTTAGGTACTACGGGAATTCTTAAACCATGTGTTGGGCAGAAAGGTCTTCTCAACTACTGCTTTCCCGAGTGGTCTCTGCTCTTCACAGATGCATATTGATGACATTTGTGTGTAAGGGGGCCTTTAAAATCCTTGCCTGGCATGTATGGCAGTTGTTTATCATATTTTCACTCAGTCACTTCTCTGAAATGGTGCTCCAAAGAACCTGTCTGTGTAAACATACTCAATATCTGCTTCCACAGGGGACAGGAAAGGAAAAAGTGAATCTTAATTTTTCTCACAAATTCCATTATTTTTTTCTATTTCTGTAGTTTCCCCCTTCCCTTTACTTGAATGCAGGTTCCTTAATTCCTGTGGTAATTACTAACATTACATAAGTAGTGTTTTTCAAATTCTTAGATTGTTCCATTTTAAGTATAGTATGTGGGGTTTATGTTCTGCCCTTTCAATTCTATTTAAGGAAAAAGAGCG
>NW_008622543.1:3749-27081 GCF_000691845.1 Merops nubicus | reverse complement strand
GCGGTTAAAGCAAGAGAAACGTGATGAGAAGCGATTAAATAAAGAACGTAAACTGGAACAGCGAAGGCTGGAATTGGAAATGGCAAAGGAGCTAAAGAAGCCTAATGAAGATATGTGCTTAGCAGACCAGAAGGTAATCGTAATAATGTAAACTTATTTTCCTGCCTCTTATTTCTATATCTTGCCATTGTGACAGTAACTTTTTTTTCTTGCAGCCACTCCCAAAGCTTCAAGTTTTCATCTAGATAGTTAGATAATGATTTGAAATATATGCAAGTTACTAGACAGTAAAATAGCATATGTTTAGTTAATGAAAAGCACTTTGTTTAAAAGTGGCCTGCTTCCCACAAAACAATTGCTTCAAAAGTTCAAAAGTAGTTACTTCAAAAGATTACTCTGAATTATTTTTTTTGCAGGAATGTGCATTATGTCTCAGTACACAGAGCTGTCCACAGATGTGCAGTTATTCTAAGCTGTTACTCAAAAAAATTACTCTCACTGTCTTTTGTGGGTTTTTTTGCGTTCTTAGTCTTGCAATTTGACATACCTCACATTCAGGCCCTCTGTGTTCCAGAGAATTTCCCTCCCTGTCTTCCCCACGTATTTTCACACCAACTTTTATAGTATTTTGGCTCTGAATACAGATGGTGCACATCTCCTGGCCCAAATATAAGTATTTATTAATAGTCTCTTGTTTCCTATAATATGCCAAAAAATAAATTCATTTCAGCTTTAAATTAAATTTACTGGATGGGATATTTGGGGCCAGTTTCTCTACAGCCTTCTAGTACCGCTCTAGGTCATGTGGAGGTACCAGCAAATTTCCTTAACTATGATAAAAAAAAATTTTCTTTTGAAGTATGCTACTGAATCTTTCACTGCTTTTCTTCACCTTTCAGCCTTTGCCAGAGTTGCCTCGCATCCCAGGCCTTGTTTTGGATGGAAGCACATTTTCAGATTGTCTCATGGTTGTGCAGTTCCTGCGTAACTTCGGTAAAGTTCTGGGCTTTGATGTGAATGTCGATGTTCCTTCCCTGAGCGTTCTTCAAGAGGGTTTGCTAAACATAGGGGACAGCATGGGAGAAGTACAGGACCTGCTTGTGAGGCTTGTCTCTGCAGCTGTTTGTGATCCAGGACTCGTTACAGGATACAAGGTAAAAAAAAAAGGGGATCTTGCAGCCACTCCCAAAGAACACTGGGGGAATCCACAATAAACACTGTTTATGAAAGGATTCTTCATAGCGCATCTTTGACGCCTGGGTCAGACTCGGATTTGGATTTCCATTCTCTTTCCTAATTATTCTCTTTGGTGTCACTGTTGTAATGTTACTCAAAGACTTTATGTGGCCTGTCAGCCTTCTTGGTTTCCAGATGTAATAGATTTCTGGGCATTTTTTCTACTCTCCTCCATTTTTATTTGAATGCGTTCTAGGGCACTATCACATCTGTGGCCATATATTTTAACTCCTGTTCTTTTTACCTTTCATTCTTAACCTCATGTTACAGTCTCATTGAGTCTTGGCATTTCTTTCTTCAAAGTCCACTCTCTATGTCACTTCATCAAAAGTCTTATTTCATTCATGATTCTATTTCTTATAATCTTTTTTTTTTTTTTCCCAAGCCAACATAGCTGTTTTCTGCTCTAGAACTCTGCACAGCATAATTGTACTTCAGGTTCCAGTTGGACTATCTCTTCCTTAACCTATTTCTTTAACATTAATATGACCTCTGATCTTAAAAACTTAAAGAGGTGAAGAAATCCTAATCTGTTACTCTAGTCAAGATTTACGTTTGCATAGTTTTAAAGAAAAATACCGATTAAAGTCCTCATATAAAAATGCAAACAAACCTACCCCACTGTTTTATAAAAAATAATATAGCCTGTAAAGGAAAAAAATAGTTTTAAGTGTGTTTGAAACATCTTTATTCTTTTTAGGCTAAAACTATTCTTGGAGAACACTTACTGAATGTTGGTATCAATCGAGATAACGTGTCCGAGATTCTGCAGATATTTATGGAGGCTCACTGTGGGCATACTGAGCTGTCAGAGAGCTTGAAGACAAAAGCTTTTCAGGCACATACTCCATCTCAGAAAGCATCAGTGCTTGCTTTTCTTGTCAATGAGTTAGCATGCAGCAAAAGTGTAGTCAGGTAAGATTTTTCCCAAACAGATCTGTAAAAGTAAAATCATAAAAACGTTATGTTTCAAAAATACTGTATACACTGTGTGAGGTTTTTTGATGTTCTTGTAAAGAAAGCTGAAATTTGCTATGTTATTGCTTTTTACCTTTATGCACTTCAGATATGATGGTAGAGTAATAATTTCTCTATGTTTGGTTCGTAAGTTTGTTTTCAAAGCTTGTACCAAAATTTCTCCAGGTATTTTCAGAGTGAAAGATGATGGTGAATAGAAAGAAATTTGCTAGGTGTATTCTAGGGTATGATTTAGAAGAGTTGTGTAATGCTTCTGCAGTACTGTTTCCCTTTTTTCCTTTTTTAAGTCCTCAGTGCTCCAAATAGTTTAACTTCGCTCATAAGTTGAGGTGACAAGCCTGATTTATCATGGTAGTAATTCAAGAAATTGTATACTTCATTTGTGGTCAGTAACGTATAGCATTCCATAATTAAAAAACCACTATGTTAAACAGCATAAAAAAACCCTCAGGAAGTGTGTTAGTGAAGCTGTTTATCAGCTGAGTGCTCTTCTGTTTCCTGGTGAATTCTGCTGCTTTGGTGCGCTGTGCTGCGGAAGTGAATCACAGTTGTGTCAGGCAAGGATGGAGGAGATGCTTCCCATCTTCCAAAGCTGAGAAATGGCACAAGTGGGCAGTGCAGGTGCTGTGCACATACTGTGCAAGAGGTCTTGTGTGTTAATCAGATTCATCAGAGTAAGAACCTGTGTAATTGCATGCAACCAACTCTTAAGTCAGTTTTGTAGAAACTGTCATTCAGAACTTGAGTTTCTGTATTTTTATCACAGGAACTACCATAACCTGCTAAGTTGTTGTGGCTGGGATGTGTCCCAAGTGGGCTTACAGACAGTCACTGTGCTGAAGAGCTCTTTTTTGGTTCTTCAATTTCTGCAGTGGAAAGTGAAACCGAGTTTGTAGATTACATGGATCCTAGTTAGAATACCACAGATCTACCCGTGATAACTGTTTTCAGCACAGGTCTAGGTGCTTTGTAGCAAATGGATCTGGAGGCTTGGCACTGAATTAGAAATGTGGAAACAACTGTCAGATTACTCGAATGATATGCTTGTTATGGAAGGAGAGCTTACACAATACTGTAAATAAAGACTACCTGACATAAGTACAGCAGCATGCTGCATCAGCACTCCTGGTATTGGAATTGTCTGGCTTTAAAGTTATTTATTTTGAATTTTAAACATTTCTCCAAGATAGTTCTTTGAGACAAAGTATCTGGACATAAATGTCTTGTCAGAGGAGGATATGTAAGTTCACAGTTAATGGATTATTCTGTCTTTGACAGTGAAATTGATAAAAACATTGATTATATGTCAAACCTAAGGAGAGATAAATGGATGGTTGAAGGCAAACTTCGGAAGTAAGTTTTGTTTCCTTGAATATTACAATATATTGCTTTTTTGCACTTGCTCCAATATGCTGCTATGTAGGCAATTGGTTCTAAGGACAAAATTAATTGATGCAATTACAGGTTTACCAAGAAGTTAGTTAACAGAGCTGCTTAATTAAGATGGATCTGGATGTAGAATGGTGCAGCACCAGTCTTCTACAGTCTATTAGAGATGCATGAGATTCAGAGTGTCCCTCAAAACTGGAGCAGGGTCGAGTCCATTTTGTCTTCTTCGGAAGAAAGTAAAGTTTTTTTCGTTGGAATATTACAGGACCTGTCAAGTCGCTATTGACGTTATCATCAAAGTTCATTTGGACCTACCATAATTACCAGTGTTCATTCTGAAAGGCATTTTAAGAAGACATGATTTTCATACAAAAATTACCAATTGAGTTTTGCTAATTTGTATTATGTTATCTTAGTGTTTCCCATCTGTCAATGTTGCGTTGTTCCCTATAGCTGGGGATCATATATGGAATGCAAACTTTGAGATCTATTTTGTATTTTTGTTTAAGGTAAAATTGGAACTTTTTAAGGGTTGTCAGTTCCATATCCACTTGTTGTCCCATCCTACATGACAAAATTCCATACAGCAAGCATAACGGCTCCAACTATCAGGAAGCTAGAAGGCATAAAGGTCATGAATCACAGGGGGTAAAACTATATAGCCAGATTCCATTTTCTTGTGTTTTCTTTCTTAGTCATCTTTACCTCTTACTAGGAACAGTGAATCCTTTCTTAGTCCTTGCTTTAGGTACTTGTGTTTCTAATCTTATGTCTCCCTTTTTTCCCTTTAATGTACGTCAGAAGGAAGAAGGAAAGAAGTAAAGAAGAAGGAGGACAAGAGGGAGGTAGAGATAAAAATTAGGCAAATAAAAAGAAGTTCTCTAATACTACTGCAGATCCCAGTCTGCACAGGGTGAATATATTTTATCTTTTAGGACAATCCAAATACCTTTTCCTGTCTTCATCTGTATGCCCTCTATGGGATATAGTTTGATAAAGTTTAAACAGTGGTTCTGAACTTCTGATGTAGCCAACTTTCCATTAGTGCAAGAGAACCCTTCCTTGTCCTTGTCTCCTTAGCAAACTGCTTACTCTTTCTCTCCCTCCATCAAACTGTAAGTACTTGTAGATGTAGGATCCTCCCTTTTCCTGATGATCTCTCTATTCTTCCCTTTCAAATAGTGGGCAGAATACCCACAAGTCCCAAGCCCTTCTTCCTTTCCACCGTCATTTCTCTGTTTCTTGTGTTTTCCCCTCGTGTGAGTTTCAGGATCCAGTAGTGTTGTCCCTATTTTTGAATGTAAGTAGTGTGGTAGTGCTCAGAAACATTGCACTTCTTCTTTGAATTCACTGGACTTGATTCATCTCCCCAATCTTTCGTTTAAAATCTTTGGATTTTCCACTGTTTTTCTGATAGGCTCTAAGAAGCTTTTTAAACAAAGCCTTCTTTGATCAGTTTTAAACAATGTTTTCTTCTTTATTATGTCAGTTGCTGGTTCTCATAAACTCTTACAGCTGTTCTGGGGCTTCTTTGAAAAGAAATCTGTCCATTTCAGTCGTCTATTTGGTCTTTTTCTTCCTGCTTCCAGAATTCAATCTTATGCATATTATCTTCCCCATCAATTTCAAAGCTCAATCTAGTTTTTAAGCATCCCAGTCCAAAATGGTTTTGCATAGGAATATCTGGTTTCTGGATTACTAGCCACGTGATGAACAGGTGTGTGCCCTTTTCATATGTATGCAGACCTTTACCTGAACCTCAGGGCAAGCCCATCGTGCGTAGGAGGTGTGTAGTGGTAGAACAGAGGATGCAGAGGAATGGTGGGTTTGGTTCATCTGGCCTGGTTTGCCTGTGTTGTGGTAGATCTTTATACCACTATGTCCAGACTGTCTTGAAGCATACCCAAGGGGGATGAGAATAGATTCTGCTTGTATCAGATGTTTTCATTAAGTGATTTTTCTTGTGCTTATGTCCTGACGTTTTAGGAGATTAGCTCCTCAACTGGATACCAGGGGCAGGGGGACGGAGGGAAAAAAAAAATAAAAATTGTGAAAACCTTTGTTTGTAAGATACAAAATCCCAGGCTGGAAAAAGGAATCAGTGTATAAAAAGCTTATAGGGATGAGCGTTTTTGGTATTTGGTTTTGTTTGTTTGGTTTGGTTTTGGGTTTTTCTTTTTCCCTCATCAAGGAATTTTGTTCAATAACCTTAAATGTATAACGTATATGGTTGGAAACTGAATTCTGAGCTGCCTGGACTGCTTCTGCTGGGCTGATGGTCAATTAGCAGTTGCATCTGATTCCTTCTGTTATCACATTTAGATGTGAACCTTGATACGAATCACCTTTTTTGTAAAGACACCTGTCTCATGCAATCAATTCCTCTTTCTTTGTGCGCTCCCTGTCACGACGACAGTCACAGAGCTATCTCACCTCAGATGATTCATCTCTTTTTTAACAAGGTAATCATAACCTCAGCATCTCCTTTCCCATTACACATCTTCTCCCTGGCATCTATTCTGTAGCTTGATGGGTATAGAAGGGAATAAAAATGCAGTGCATCTCCTTGCAGGATTAGGTAGTATCTATTTATACGCAAGACTTTAAACAATGCCCGACAAGGTTTTTCACCGCAACAATGTTCTTTATAGCATGCCAGTATTATGGCATATTCCTTGTAAGGTAATTTCTTTCCAGTGAGCCCATCTCAACTGTAAATGATGATGGTATCTCAAGAGCACTGTTAAATGAGGGGAGGAATTACACCTTGAGTTTGGGTAGGAGGCGGTAATACTGACTTGGGAAATTTCATTTTTTTGAGATCCAAGCTGAAGTGTGTTAAAAGTGCCGTAATATTTATGTGCGAAAAATACGAGAAAGGCATGAAAATTAAGTCAAAAGGGGAATTTTCCTTCTGTGGTCTAGTAAAACATTACAGATTAGAGCCGGCTTAAGTAACACATCTGGTTATTTGATGGGCCACCCACTCTTTTGGTAGGCCAATAAACTTCATAATTCTCTATAAACCGTTGTAGATTTTGTTTTAGTATATACCTGAAAGTGAGAAGGATGAAACAGTTTTCTGAGTGACGGTTTTCTTCTCTCAGTTAGTCTCATGTCTAGGTAGCGGCAGGAAAATTATGCTACCTCATGAAATACCTGAACATTTTTGAACTTACACTTACGGCGCTATTTTTTGAGAGCATCTTGAATTCATTTCCATCCTTACAATTTGTGGCATCATGCAGGCTTCCCTTAGTGCTTGACAGCATTTTATCTCGGTTCTTGCTTTCAGCAAAAGTAGTCTTCTTTGCTTCTTCTCATTTCTTCTAGGTATATGAAAGATGAGGTGTTTGCTGGTCATGGAACTTACAGCTGCCATCTTTATTACCAAAATGTCTTTAAAATTATCTTAGTCTAATTTGTCTCTAAAATTGTCCAGTCATGCAGCAGTCAATCAAATCATTGACTAGTGGCTTTGTTTGACAGTTAATTCCTGTGTATAGGCAGGAATTTCCAGTTCAGATGAAGAGGATTTGGTGGTTTGAAGTTATCCTCATAAAAAGGAATTTTTTTTCTAAAAAACTTAACTTGGTGGAAGCCTGAGTGTTATTGATAACTCAGTAAGACTAGGGGTTTTTGAACCAGGCCTGCAAATGATACTTAGATCTAAATTCACTGGGAGGCTTGAGAAAATTTTTTAATCAAAAATATTTTAAATCACTAAAATAGCTAAAAATCCACTTCTACTGGAAAAAATAAAATGGTAAAACTTCAGAAATTTTACAGTGGATTATCCACTGCATTAAAAAAAAAAAACCAAACCAAACCAAACCAAACAAAAACCCACCACACAGAAAAAATGCAAAGCCTAGCTGTTCTCAAGCAAACAGAAGTCCCCTTGATGATTTCTTGCTAACGATCTTTTTAAAAGTGCTGCTACCAGCTGAGCAGTGACAGCCTCATTTAAATCTGTGCTGCTGAGTACTGGCTTTGTTTATCAGCAGATTAGAAGTCTGATACGTTTGTCAGCGTGCCCAGAAGCCAGCACTTCTACAACACTCATACTCATGGCCACTTGCTGTATGGAATATTGTTTTGTAGGCTGGGAATAGAGAGAAGTATGACAAGGAAAAATTACATGCTGGTAATTGTGTTTGTCGTTACCGCTCTACTTTTCCCATCCTACCTTCTTCCAGCCATCTCTTACAAAAATCTTTGTCTTTTCTACACGTTTATGAATCTCTTCTAAGTCAGTTGCATTTTTGGTCTGCATTATAAGTGACTGGATAGGCCTGGCTATTTATACCTCCTGTGATTCAGCATGTTTGCCTGGTAGCTCCCTGGTAGGTGGAACTATAATTTTTGCTGTGTGGAATCTTGTCTTATAGGGTTTTTATAGAAGAAGAAGGTCTACTACAACCATAATTACTGGTATGTAAGTTTCCCTTTTCTTTCATAAAAGGAAAAATGAGAGTTTAATTTAGTAATCTCCTAGTAGTTTAGGTAGCTAAGATGCCTCAGAAAATAAAATACGTCCTAGGATGAGAAGATCAGCCAAAGGACTGGAGTCAAATAATATATAATAAATTAAAAATGCATAAAAATCTGAAACAAACAAAAAATAGGCCTCGCTGTTGCCATGCAAATGTAAATAATTTCGTCCTTCTAACTGAGGATTTTTTGCTGCAAACGCTACCCCCAGCCCCCTGACACAGGGATTTTATGATCATATTCTTAAATGCATTAAAAAAACCCGAACAAAACCAAACCCAACAAAACATAAAGAAGCTTAAATGGTTCTTCCTTCTAGTTGACTTTCCTGACTTCTCAAAATCTTTCTTGTGTTTTATTTCCTCTAAACAGTTACGCATTAAAATCGTGGGAGTAACAGAAATTATGTTCAGAACTGAGTAAGAAGCTTCAGGGGTTTCATAACCTGAATTTTTCTTGGTGACTGATGGCAATAAATATTGAGAAAATACAATGTCATATTAGAACAGAAGAGCCAATTTGAAACTGAAATGTATAACATGCATTCTGTCACCTAGAAAGAAAGGTATGTTTATGCTACTACAGACATACTCTGTATTTTCACCCCTTGTCATGTGTTTCAAGGCTTCGAATCATTCATGCCAAGAAAACTGGGAAAAGGGATGCTCCGGGAGGTGGGGATGGAGGAGAGGAGCAGCACTCCCTGGAGACACCGCCACCAGGCCGCAAGCGCAGGCGAAAGGGAGGGGACAGTGACGATGACGACGATGACGATGACGACAGTGATGATCAGGCAGATGAGGATGATGAGGACGAAGAGGACAAAAAAGGAAAGAAGGCAGAAGTTTGTGAGGATGAGGTGGGGGATTTATGTACATTAAAACTTAATGTACAGATGAAAAGATGTTTTCCATTTATTTCTCTGCATTATGGCACTGCTTCCCCAGCTCATCAGGAGAAAGAGGAAGGAACAGTAACTGAGCTCCAATATTTTAAAATTTTTTGAAAAAGTTTATTTTCTAGAGTTTTGGGTTTGGGTTGTTTTGTCTTGCTTTTTAACAGCTATTATAGTGTGTTTTGGTGGGTTTGTTTGGGATTTTTGGTTGGTTGGTCAGTTTGGTTTCCTTTAGGCTTGGGTTGCATTGTGTTTGGTTTTGGTTTTTTTTTTTTTTCCTGTGAACTTGTTTTGAAATTGTGTTAATTTCTCTGAAATACTGGAGCTTTGTTAACAAAATAGCGTAACTGTAGCATTCTCTTAGAGGAGGGTAAAGTTAATTTATTAGTTAACAAAGAAGTGTAGTTATATTTAACATTAACTTTTAATAATCAAGCTTGCTTGCCTGTGACCTTCCTGTGTATTTTTTCATAACCTTTCTAAGGTAGTCATTGCCTGACTGTGTTGTTCACAAAGTGATAAATTTTACTAGTCAGTATTAGATAAGATCCAGCAAGGATCACTGAATCATTTTTTAGCTTGTTGAGCTGAATTGTATCGACAGTAGAGTGACACAGACCTGTCAGAGTCACTGTAGAACTCAAATTCTCTACTACTAGATGAAACCCGACAGACAAGCAGTACCGAGTACTAAATTTTAGTGTACTGGGTGCTGTACTGTTTGCCAGAAGATGATCCATTTATGCAAGGTTGTTAGAGTTCAGGATAAGATTCTGTGGGTGCTATGGATTTGGCCGCTTGAACAATGCGTGTATACAACATATGTGAACTCAAGTCTTTGCAAACACTCTTCATTAGAAACACAGCAGGTTTCTAGGGTAGAAACAGCCCTTTGTGCTGTTATTCTGGATTTATTTCAAGTATCATAGTGTGTATAAATTGAAGAGAAAACCTTAGAGGCACAGCACAAAGTTCTTGCTAATTAATACTTCAGAATTAAAAATAGCTAACATTTAGGTTTCTAATCTCACATCTGTCCCATGATCTTTTTCCCTTTATTACAATCTCCCATTTTGGTCCACTGAGCATTTCATAGATAAAAGTCCTGTAACTCCTATAGAGATGAGTTTTCTGATATAATGGAAATTCCATTGCTTTCATAATATATGTGGTATTTCAGAAGGCTTCACTCTGGTACAATTTTTGCAGAGCCAAGAAATACAAGGGCAGTACTTTACAATGCAGGTGACTGGGAGCTCTTAGCATTATGATTGCATTCTTCTGGAAACTCACTGATATCCTCAAAAGACTTTCTTGAACTTAAACTTTCTCATTGCTAAACTGTGTCAAGAAGAAGGGAACCACAGACTTAATTATGGGTGCATTCCTCTTAAAAAATCAGCAAGATTAATACTGGAACTTTTACAGCAGACTTGTAATTTGTGACTCTATAGTTTATTGTAGACATTGAATTAAAATGCAAGTATGCACTGACCAAAGACCGATTGGTAAGATTTTTACAGATTGCTTTATTTAATGCTTGGAAAACACTTGGAAATTTATTTGAGAAATGAAAATCATCATAGAAACTAAGATTAAATTCTGTGTTCTTAAGTGTTCATGCACAAACCAAAATGATTTCTTCCAGTAGAAGAATGTTTTCAGTGAATATTTGACCATGAGCTTTCTTCTTCCTGTGCATTTGGGATGGTTTGGAAAGATTCAAGATGTATCTTTTTTGAGTTATGTTGTTCCTAGGCAAATACATTTAAAAAGCACGAAATTTGAACTTTTTTACCCTTAGAATTTGCCTTTCATTTTCTGTTACGTCTTTTTACTCTAATATTAGTAAGACATGGTAGTGTGATTTTGTCCTGAAATAAATTGGGCTTAACTGCATATTTGGTGATTGTAGGATGATGGGGACCAGACAGCAAGTGTTGAAGAACTAGAGAAGCAGATCGAAAAACTGACAAAGGTGAGAGGTCATTTGTCTTCGTTACGCTACAGATTTGATCACTGGCTGTAATGAGTTAGCATGTTAACCAGAATTTTCAGTGCTCCATCTTACTATAAATTGAAAGAAGGATCAGCTTTGGTTTCATGAAAATACAAACGATGTTACTGTTCCTGACACCCGAATTGTGAGTTGAGTCTAGTGGCACTAAGTGGATATGACTCAAAAAACAATTAGGAAGCTGTTTATAATATATTTGTATATGTCAGAATAAAAAGTAATATTTTTAAAACTAACTTATATACTTCTGTCTGTTGATCTTAGAGAATGATGTTAAATTTTATGTATGAGAAGCAACAACTTTTCCATTATTCAATTGACTGCAGCTCATATTCCCTCCTCCAGTTCACTAATTTCTGTAACTGCGTTCCAGGCCAATACAAAATGCTGTCTTTGCTTCAGACTTTGATAGAAGAAACACAACGGAATAGGAAGAGAAATGTAAATGAGAGAGAGAGAATGCTGTAGGCAGGGGTACTCGTGGCCCATGTTTTCATTCTTCATATTAGAAAACTTCTCATTTAACACTTTGCCCCTTGGTTTCTCTCATGTTTGAAATAGCAGAAAATTATCAGTCCAGAATTACACCTGACTTCCAGCAGTGTCAGTTTAGCAGAGCAGGAATTGAATAAATAAACTCAAATCCTTGTTGGCCTCCCTCAGAGAACTGTTTGTGTTTGAACACAGAATTACGGTTCGTATTCGTTTACGCACCAGGTAAAGTCTCTCACTAGTTGCCCGGCGGGAGCCGCAGTGTCCGCTGTCTTCAGTGCTCTGTTTACCCTTTACTGCTGCTCCATAGTTGATAGGATTTCAGCTGTTCTTGTCCAGGGAAGTCTTTGGTCCTATCACTCTCTGAGGGTCAGTGTTCAAAAGACAGGACCCACCTACCATTGCAAAATGTGTTTTTAAATGATGACTGCTAAATTTCAGCTGAACCAGGCAGTGATGGAACTGTTTGGGTTTTTTTTGGGGGTGTGTGTGTTTTTTTTGTTTGTTTGTTTGTTTGTTTGTTTTGTTTTTTTTAAGGGAGGTCTGTAAGTAAAACTAAGGCAGCAGTTGTAAGTAGAGTGTCACGCAGCACGTACACAAAATCTGAGAGCCTCCGCAGTGACCCTTGAACTTGAGTTCAGGCTGGCAGTCAGGAGACATTTTCTGTTCTAACAATTTCTTTTTTTCCCCCTATTGAATTATAACGCTTTCCCTTTTTCAAAACAGCAACAAAGCCAGTACAGAAGGAAGTTATTTGAAGCCTCACACTGTTTGCGCTCAATGATGTTTGGTCAAGACCGCTACAGGCGGCGATACTGGATTCTGCCCCAGTGTGGTGGCGTTTTTGTAGAAGGCATGGAAAGTGGAGAAGGTAAGGGGCTGAAGGAGCAATGCCATGCTGAGGCACGCTGAGCCACGACGCGCTGCCCATCTCCGCAGGCAAGATTGTGCAGCGAGGTCTTTAGGCTTCACTCCCAACCAAAGGCTGAACTGGCTATGGCAGGAGACCTCTCTGCTCATATGCTGCTCTCCAATACTCTTCCTGATTATGAAATACCAAATTATATCTTTCAAAATGAGGATTAATATTTTGGAAGTTTTCAGTTTTTATAGTTCTTTATGTTAACGCTTTTTCATTTTTATCTACGTCGGATGTTTTTTGGCTCTTTCATGTTTCCCTGTGTCAGTGAACTCTGCATATGAAAATGAGGAGGACAATAGAATGCAAAAAAAAATTCTTTTCATCTTCAGTTGTTATATTTTGTGCAAATACACCAGACTAGTCTGTGTATGAAGATTTGATATGTCTAAAAAAAAAAAAATAATATTTTCACACAGCGAAGTAATTTCCCAACTGATCTTTCTTCCAATCCAGTAAATACTGAAGTTATTTTTGCTAAAATTAGAATGTAATTGTGTGGTTGTGACAGTTGTATAGTGACTGTGATTGAATTTTTCACACACTTTAAATTGCATAGATGCAGAAAATGTGTAATCCAACCTTTTTGTGGATATTAGAATTTTTAAACATGAGCCTTCATTTTGGTCACAGAAAAAACCATTCTAATTCTCATATAGATATGAAAACTTCATTGCTCTCACCATTTTCACAAAACAAAACAAAACAATCTCTGATACGCATCAGAATTGTCTGATCTCATAAGAACTGTATCATTTCTAGGGAGCTATTTAATTAAAATACCTGTAACATTACAACACGGTATGAATTCTGAGCCCTGTTTTGGCCCCAGAAATAAGCCATAGGATTTTTCCTAAGTCTGATCTTGATCTTGGAAGTTATCTTTCTAAAATCGATAACATAAAATGCAATTTTTCTGTGTCTCCTGTTCTGCATTATTTTATGCTATGTCTTAGGAACTGTTTTGCACATGAGTAGCTGGATACAGAAGGTAAACTATTGTATGCTGTGCTGCTTGCATTCCTTTTGTTCACTATTTTTATTGTACTTTAACTAGATGAATCCTCAAATATACACAAAGAAAAAGCATGGAAATGGACCTACCTGTCCTAAGATAGTGAAAATAAACAAAAAGCCAGAAACTGGCTTTTGCAATCAAGTTATGCTTATACTTTAAATTACTTAGATGTTATGCTTTTTGATTCCATCTGTCTGCTTAGCTGTGTAGAGTCCTGTTAGTCATGTTTGGTGATTCTTGGAAGAGTTTTAAACTTCAAGAATGTTGACATTTTTTAATTGAAAGAAGTAAAATATTTAAGGTTGTTTCAAGTTTTGGGAAATTTTTGTTCTCTTTTTTGTAGTTGGCTCTGAGTTGAATGAAAAAATTTAGCAAAAATAATCTTTAAGGTTATAAACATTGTACCCTCTTGATGTAAACAGAGTCATCTTTTGATAAAGTTTGGAGAGTCTTGCAAAAAGAAAACTGCTAAAAATTTGTCCCTTTAAAAGACTTCCACTGGTAGGCTGTTGCTTCAGGCATATAAACATCTTAAAGGAGAATTCTTTAGTTATGTTGACTATGTTGAGGTTATTTTTCCTCGAGAAAAGGAAACAAAAAAAAAGAAAATAGGCATTGTGCTCTAGGATGTGTCCAGCAAAAAATGAAGTAGTTTTTTTTTTAACTGTGATGATAAAAGATGTCTAAATTAGTTGGTCTGTTATATTTCATCTGTTTCTTGTACATTTTTAGGCCTAGAAGAAATTGCAAAAGAAAAAGAGAAGTTAAAAAAGACAGAAAGCATGCATATCAAAGAAGAAGAATTTGAGACAGAAGAAAAATTACACTGTTTAAATACAACTCGCTGTGAGCAGAAGGAAGATCTGAAAGAAAAAGACAACACTAATTTGTTTTTACAAAAGCCTGGGTCATTTTCAAAATTAAGCAAACTGTTAGAGGTAGCAAAAATGCCACCCGAGTCTGATATTTTGTCCTCAAAGCCTAATGGCAGTGCAGCAAATGGCTGCACATTACCCTACCCAAGTAACTCCAAAAACTCTCTCTGCAGTCTTCAGCCTGCTGTGTCACAAAGCGCCATCGAGAAGCCTGATTCTAATAATCTTTTTAGTCCTAATGCAAGTGGAACAGGAAAGTTCTACAGTTCTCCACTAATTTCAAATGATCAGTTGTTAAAGACTCTTACTGAAAAGAGCAGACAGTGGTTCAGCCTTTTACCAAGGATACCCTGTGATGATATGTCAGTTACCCATATAGATACCCCAGCTACTACAACTTCACTTACTCCTCAGTCACATCCGCCATCCAAGTCACCTTCACCTGTTCCATCACCTGTTCTGGGCTCAACCTCTGCACAGAGTCCAATGGGATTAAGTCCTTTTGCATTGTCACCACTGCAGGTAAATAAATGAATTTTTGAGTAGTCTGAATTTGCTGTGCTTCTTTGGGCAGGATGTCTGTCTAGACAAATTGTTTCTCAGGGGTGCTATCGTTACCTCTTCATTTCTTTTTTTTTTTTCTCTTTCTAAATGTTATCTAATTCCATGCTACAGATGTTTTATAATAGTAGAATTTTTTTTTGGATAAAAATTAAGATGGTTGGAATTAGGTAAGCCAATGTATACTATTTTTTATGTGTATTTTAGTAACTTAATTTGGCTTACATGAGGTTGACTACTGGTATTAAATGAAAAGCAAATAAATAAAAACTAGTTTTCAGAAACGTGCCACACCATGCCCTCCCTTTAGAAGCTATCATTGTTTTAAGCATTAACAGGGGCCTAATGAGGAGTGTTACACGCCAATGTTACTTTTTCTTAAACTAATCAAAGTACTGAATAAAGACCTCCTTTATGTTTTGGTTATTGCTTGACAAGTAACATCCTAGCCATAATTCAAGGTTCTTGCTATTAATAATGTTAGTAGTGGTTTTGTTAACAATATGTTCTGTGTAGCAGATGAAGACTGGACTACCTGTAATGGGACTTCAGTTCTGCGGATGGCCTACAGGGGTTCTTACTTCAAATATCCCATTTTCATCTCCCTTACCTCCTCTTGGATCAGGGCTGGGCTTATCAGAAGGGAATGGTAACTCATTCTTGGCATCTAGTGTTCCTGCGAGTAAGAGTGAATTGCCAGCCCTACAGACTGAAAAAACACCTTCTGGCCCTTCTACAGTGATGGAAGTAGCCAAGCCAGTAGATTATCCCAACCCAAAACCTATACCAGAAGGTAAGTATAATACAACAACAAGATGGAACTATGTGAAGGATAATTTCTACAGTGCTACTACAATACTTAACACTTCAGGTTTTTTTACAGTTTGCCTGTTGAGTTTGGCTAGATGATTTTTCTGATATGGTTGTGTGTGATCACATAAAATGCCTGCAAAGTGTTTATATGCTTGTCTTGATCTAGAAATGCAGTATGGGTGGTGGAGGATTACTGATCCAGAGGACCTAAAATCTTTGCTTAAAGTGCTGCATCTCAGGGGAATAAGAGAAAAGGCCTTACAAAAGCAAATACAGAAACACATGGATTATATCACTCTGGCCTGCATAAAAAACAAGGATGGTACGTAATTGATATTTATGTTATGCATGGTGTTGGGGCATGAGACAACTGGTGTAGAGCTCTTGGAAACACGTTTTAGGTACAGAGTTAGAGTAGTGGCTGGAGAAAAAAGATCTTCTTGTCTGTAGTTGCTTTTTCACCAGCCTTGGTCTGGAAAGTTACAGGATTAGAGAAATCCTGTTTATTGTTAATCTATTGCTGTAGTGGCATAAGTGCCTGTAACCTTTTAAAACTTTTTCCATCTCTGTAACACTCTAACTCAGCCTCTCCTTCCCCTTCTTGCCTTTAAGTTGCAAGTTTGAAAAGCTACAGAATTTGTTGTCCATATTGGGTATCTTAAGAGTAGTGCATTTTTACAACAGTTCTTCAACATTGGACTGGAGTGACAGGTAAATGGGCTTGAATTTACTCGAAGAAGTTATAATACTAATGAAAATAATGAAAATGTGATTCTCAAATACAGTTGCAATTATTGATATCAATGAAAATGAAGATAACCAGGTAACTCAAGATGTTGTGGAAAACTGGTCAGTAGAAGAACAAGCAATGGAGATGGATCTTGCTATTCTTCAGCAGGTGGAAGATCTAGAGAGGAGAGTTGCATCAGCTAGTTTACAAGTTAAGGTAAAACCAATTTTTAGTAAAACGTCTCTTTAAAATAAGTGGTAAGAA
This sequence comes from Merops nubicus, assembly GCF_000691845.1. Taxonomy (NCBI): domain Eukaryota; kingdom Metazoa; phylum Chordata; class Aves; order Coraciiformes; family Meropidae; genus Merops; species Merops nubicus. The sequence continues at coordinate 10,400 of NW_008622543.1, read as the reverse complement.
TTTAAAGTAGATAGTAGCAGTCCTTTTGCTGTTGGTAAGTGCCTTCTTATTCCATCTCCAAACATCTGTAAATAAAACAAATCCACTGCAGCAGAATCATGGATATTTGTGTTTGAAACATCTTAACTGCAGTTAAATCTTCAGCTGAAGATGCTCAGAATGGTATTTCCTGAAGAGTGTTCTTGTACAGTGTGGAGTTCCCTGCATGTTTACTTAACCTTCTATGAATGCAAAGATTTCATTGCATATTGACTGCTTAATTGTATTGGGGTTTGCCACAGTTCTGCCTGGTTTGGGTGATTGGTGCTGTTGGTGCTTTCAGAAGAGCCTACAAAGTACACTTGCTTGAGTATTGTGAATGTGAAAGAGTTAGGAATTCATTTGCTTTCATTACAGTTAGGAATATTTCCAAGATGAGTGTAAGGATATCAGACTGCTTATGTTTGGTTAGTACAGATGTAGTATTTGGGATCTAGTTTGTTCTAGGAGTGGATGTATTTCTTTGTGAACAATCGATACTGTCTCCTCAACCTGTTGGACAGATAGACCTGTTCTGATGTTTCAACCAATAGGATAGGCTACTTCAAAAGCAGATAAGAATGCAGCCTGTTGCAGAAAGGTCCCTTCAGAAAGTCTGGTAATGCTTGTATCTTTTGATTAATTATTTTAGTTCTCTGCATATTTTGGAAACTGTCTCTACAGATGGATGACAAGTAACCAAGATCTACTGGAAACAGCGCTTCAGTTACTTAGCATGATTCCATAAAACAGTTCCTCTGTTTACACACTAAGTTAACAGCAACCAATAAATGCACAAACCTTTCTATTAACATAGGGTTGGCTGTGTCCTGAACCTGCATCAGAGAGAGACGACTTGGTATATCGTGAACATAAGTCAATTGCTAGATTGTACAAGAAGCACGATGGGGATTGTGCTGGAGGCGGAGAAGGCAAAGCCAGCTCTCTAGAGCGGACGAGTGACAACCCCCTAGATATAGCTGTAACCAGGCTCGCTGACTTGGAGCGGAACATAGAGCGAAGGTATCTGAAGAGCCCCTTAAGTACCACCATTCAGATCAAACTGGATAATGTGGGCACAGTTACTGTCCCTGCTCCTGCACCATCCATTAGTGGTGATGGTGACGGGTAGGTTATTGAGATTAACTTGAAAAATTATTGTGCTTCTTTGCTAATTGGAGCCTATTTTCTTATTGCCTGTTATCTATGTACTTTCTTGTATGTCTGTGATCCACACGGATCATGTTATTCTGCATGGTGCTTTGTAAAGATATTTTTTGTTACGTTTGTTGATAATCTTGCAAAGTTATCTTACATTTAACTGGTTGTGACTAAGCTTTGAGGCACGTAGCCACAGTCTGTGCACTACATGAAATTTAGTTGCTTAAACCTTATCCTTATTGGCTGTGTACGTTTTTGTCGTTGCTTGGCTTTCAGTGTGATAATGATTGTTCCGCGTTTGAAGGTAAGACGGCACGGGTGTGACCTACCTAATTTCTCTGTATTCCAATGCAGAACTGAAGAGGATATTGCCCCAGGGCTAAGGGTATGGAGAAGGGCATTGTCAGAAGCGCGCAGTGCTGCGCAGGTAGCTCTGTGCATTCAGCAGTTACAGAAATCAATAGCATGGGAAAAATCTATTATGAAAGTTGTAAGTGTTTTGAGTTTTCTTTTTTCTTTTTAAAGACCATAACTATTTTTGCTGTATCCTGTTTTCCCACTTTAAGCATTTTAAGATACTGTGGTTAATAATGCACTTCTTATTATCACATGTAAAACTTTATACAGGTAAACTGTGTATTGTGCACAGATAAATACATAAGTGTAATGGAGAAGATTGCCCCTTGCTTGCCAAATTCAGCATCCTGAACTTTCTGAGACAAGAAGCATCTGTAACTGGTTGCCTTATTTAAGATGGTAGTTACTCTTTGTTGTTAACATTTGGGTAAAAAAGAGTAACTTCTGGCTCCATCTGATGCAGTGTACTCTATCTGATGGAATATTTTTGATCTCGTCTGTGGTGTAACCCTTATGGAGGTTCAACATCACATATCCCAATTAAAGACCTTATTTTTCAGAAAGTTGAGATGCTCCAAATCTGTGGCTTCTTTGCATGCACGCTTCTCACAACCGACTGTGCAAATTGGACAAGTGTGTGAGCACACAGGCTGAAATACCTGTTTCCTTGTGCACTTGACAAGGATAACTGCAGAAGGCATGCAAAATGCATGTGTCAAAATTTGCATGGACCTTTGAACCTCAAATTTCTGAAAACAAAAGTATTACTACAGCAATAATGATTAGGATGTGATTAAGTATGACCAGTGCTATGTAGTGGTGGCAAAAGTGATTCTTCTCTTAGTGGATTTTTCCCTAAGTATTTAATTTCTGCCAGTCCTGTAGAGATTGTAATTACATCTGGGCAATTAAAGGATTATTTAAATCAAAACTATAGTGAATGGCTGTACCTTTGATTTTATGAAGAGGTCATAGTTTTGTGTGCTGTAAGACACCTGTCTTACAATGAATTGCTGTTCAGATGTGTTCCCAGTTAGATTAGTCCCTCACATACCGCATATATTCTCTTACAGTTGTGATCATTAGCAGGCTCTGATTGTGGTAAAACAAAAGGAAAACGATTTTGAGAGTGAACTGGTGTGTTTGGAGGGGAAGGGTAATTTAAGTACCATTCATGTGTTTCGAACTTTAAAACTTGAACCAAAGCCATTTTTCATATTACAGTACTGCCAAATTTGTCGAAAAGGAGATAATGAGGAACTGCTGCTCCTTTGTGATGGCTGCGATAAGGGCTGTCACACCTACTGCCACAGGCCCAAGATCACTACCATACCAGATGGTGATTGGTTTTGTCCTGCCTGCATAGCAAAGGTAATCCCAACCATACAGGTGCAGTGACTTACAGGGACCTTTTTATAGATGGTAGAGTAACAGGTCTACCAGGGCTTTTTTCAATTAAAATAATGGTCTGTGTGTTTTATGTTGACCTGATATTAACTCATGGAACCATAGAAGCATTTAGGTTGGAAAGGACCTTGTAAGATCATTGATCACTGTTAAACTAGCACAAATAAGTCCACCACTAACCCATGTCTCTCAGCACCACATATCCGTGGCTTTGAAACCCCTCTAGGGATGGGGACTCCACCACTGCCCTGGACAGCCTGGTCCTTAGCTTAACAACCCTTGCAGGGAAAAAATAGTTCTTCATGCCCACCCTAAGACCCCCCCAGCACAACTGGAGGACATTTCCTCTTGTCCTGTCACTTGTTATTTATGAGAAGAGACTGACCGCCACCTAGCTCCAACCTCCTGTCAGGGAGTTGTTGAGACTGAGAAGTTCTCCTCAAGCCTCCTTTGCTCCAGGCTCAGCACCCCCAGCTCCCTCAGCCGCTTCACACAAGACTTGGGCTCTAGACCCTTCCCCAGCTTCGTTGCCCTTCTCTGGACGTGCTCCAGCCCCTCAAGGTGCTTTGTGGAGGGAGGGGTCCAAAACTGAATCCAAGATTCAAGGTGTAGCCCCACAAGTGCCCCGTCCAGGGAGATGTTCCCTGCCCTGCTCCTGCTGGCCACACTAGTGCTGATCCAGGCCAGGATGCTGGTGGCCCCTCTCCAGCGGGCTGCCCACCAGCATCCCCAGGGCCTTTCGAGCACTCTTCCCAAGGCTCCAGCATTGCACAGGGATTTTTAGTGTTAGTAAAGGCTACAGTTTTTATTTGGTTTAAACAGTTTGTTTTTGAAAAATGTAAGTAGGTACAGAATTTTCATGCTGATTCAATATCATAGTTTTTTATTTATCTTTTAAATTTTTTTTTCAGTATTTGTCTTTCAACTTCCATTGTTAAATGTTGTCACCCCAATGTCTTAGATGCTGTTTGAAAAAAATCAGAGAAAGGGCTTTGTGGTTTTGTACAGCATGCTTTATTTTTACTTTTTTGATACACAGTATGTTTGAGAGAGAGGCTATGTATGTTTCCTGTGAGGTTTGTTTTTTTTTCCCTTCCCAAGAAAAATAATCTAAATAGAACTTTACCATAGTTGTATTCAAGTGAATTAATTAGCAGTTAGTATTCTTTAAAACTCCACAATTTTCCTATCCCTAGTTAGTCCTAAATCTTAATGCATTTTTTTTGTAAGCTTATTAGTGATGTTTTCATTACTTGTGAATACTGTAACTGAAAAAGTAGCTTTACAGTACTCAATTTTTATACTTTTATATTTTCTCTGGGTATTGTCAGTGTGATCCCCTTTTCTCTGTATCTTTCACAAAGTAATAGGGAAGACAGATTTGGTTTTAAACCATTATATGCAACAGAAGTAATTAAAACATGTTACTGTTGAAAATTTATTATGTAGTATTTTTAAAGGGGTTAGCTCATGCTGTAAATTTTGATGGCATTATCATGGTTATACTACAGCTTACCTTGATATAAAGATAGAAGTTACTCTGTTGTTCTGTAACTTGTTACTTCTTGATATTCCCAGCAGCTACTGGGTTTAGTATAACAGCAGAATGGTTTGTTTCCTTTTTTTTTCCTGTCTCAAATCTGGCTGGAAGCTGGAGATTTAAAGGTGCCAGAAATGGAAGGTAAAATTCCAGCAGAACTTTAAAATGTGTTGAATATTGATTTAAAATTCTGCAAACCATTGAAATGGTTTTGCTGAAGACCTAGGTATAAACTACACCATCCTAACGTAACTCAACTTTTAATATTTTTTTTTCTTGTCTAAAACAAGAATATCAACATCTGCCATTCCCACCTACGAGAATTTCACTGAACTCTCAAAGTCAGGCCTTAAGTGACGACAGTTGATCTATTCTTGCTGCCTTACATTGTGTTTTTAACTAAATGGATGAAAATTAACATTGGTCTTCAACTGCCAAGTGACCTGACAGTACCTGACCATTTTTCTTTCCTTGGACCAAGCACATAGTCATGATACAGCTTTAAAAGAGTACAATTATTTACAAATCTTTCTAGCGTTCTGTGTTAAGCAGAAATAATTATATATGTAACATAGATTTTTCCACATTTATGCATTCATTCATTGTCTGATTTGTGCAAAATGACTATATTTTTCACCATGCTAGTTACAATCAGTGCCAAATGCTTAAGAAAGTTAGGATATTTGTGAAATAAAGGGTTTGTGTCGTAATGGAGTTTAGTACATAGAGAAATCTGCATATTCTTAGCTTGGAAGAAGTATATTATAAACATACAGGTTAAGACAACTTTAGAACCATAAAATATATAAATGTTACAGTTTAAAAATTATTCAAGCTGTATAAAGTAGTCTTGGTAGCACAGGCGAAGTTTAGTACCTCTGATGCTTCTTCTTTCTTCATGAAAATTGTTTCCTGTCTCTTATCCTTAGACTGCTAGTGAGTCTTCCCAGTGGCATCGTGTGCTTGACCTGACATTCTGCACAGTGGCTAATGACCAGAATGATGGCTCCAAACACTGTGCCATGTTATGATGCTGTCAATACCCATAGTTCACTTTTTAAGTCTTAAATGTACACTTTTCATCTTGCTGTCTATAAATAGCTCTGCATTGATCAATGTTCTTTTTTTTCCCACTTTGTAGCATTCTTGTGCTGTCGTACTCCTTTTATGTTCTCCTGTAGTTGTCTTGTATCCAAGCTATCTGTACTTCCCATATCTAACTTTTAACCTTTAACGTTGATCCCATTCCTGACTTTTTAAAAACTCTGCAAGTTTTCCATGTCCTGCAAATAATGTGGTTGCTTGAAAATGAACGTACTATTCCAGCTGTGGTTCTATCAGTATTTAAGGAATAGACAAATATTTGTCTAAAACTGTGCCAGCTTGCTTTTTAGGAGGTACTGTTTTACCAATTTGAAGGTCTGGTGTGTTTATGTTGTCACAATTTACTAGCAGCAAAGAGCAAAAAGTAAATAATCTCTGAAATTAAATATTTCAATTGGTTTGGTGCTTCAGTTTGTCTGACCTTCATTGCTGTCTATCAGTAGTAACAGAGGTTTCTACAACGTCTTCGTTAGTGCTTATTTCAGTTCTCTCTATTGTAGGCAAGTGGTCAGACTCTAAAAATAAAAAAACTTCAAATCAAAGGGAAAAAAAGTAATGAACAAAAGAGAAGCAAGAAATTTGCAGGAGATACAGAGGATGAAGACTCTGCAACCACAAGCGCGTCCTTAAAAAGAGGAAAAACAGATCCTAAAAAAAGAAAAATGGACGAAAATGTTTCTGTAAGCCAATTAAAGCAAGACAATTTCACAGCTGTTAAGAAACCTAAAAGAGATGACTCCAAGGATTTGGCTTTATGCAGGTAAAGTGACAAATTCTAAACTTGGGTAAGTGTTGTTGAAACAAGTAGTGCCCGATTCTTTTTACCTACCTCTCTTCTGGGGAACAAAACCCCTGTTCTTTGTCACGTGTCCCACAGAGGTTGTCACAATTGGAGCGTACATGTAAAGGATTTAATGTGTGCATGCTGAGGGTAACTGCTGCATTTGGTAATGAAGCCCCAGAGGAAAGTACCTGTGGTCAGAGCATGGTCTGTGACATCTGCCCAGAGCAGAAGGCAGGAGCCCCAGGAGCAGTGGGTGGCAGGAGCCCCGGGAGCAGTGGGG
>NW_008622543.1:0-3280 GCF_000691845.1 Merops nubicus | reverse complement strand
CAGTGGCAGGAACACCCCGTCTTTTGCAGTTGCTGGTCAGTCACAGGTGACCCTGCAGCCTCCTCCCGGTTCTGGAAGGCCAGTACTAGCACCTGCTTGACTGGTTTGCAAATGGTTTACAATGAGGTCTGAAGTACTGAAGTTCCAGGGCCTTGTTTTTCTTTAGAATATTGATCACTAGACTTTCTTCTTACATAGGCTGCCTGGGGAGACCTTAAAGCCCTTTTAGTGCTCAGTTCAGGGGTCTGCCTTTATCGCCAGGGTTCACAGCCTTGCACAGGGCATGGAATAGAGTGCTTTCCTTTCATAAAGGGAATAACTTGGCAGTCTGTGGTGAGTTTATGGAACAGTGAGAAACCTCTGTGAATAGATAAACAGCTTAAAAATAATAATTCAAAACCTTATTTTATTCAGTGTGATTCTCTCAGAATTGGAAACTCATGAAGATGCCTGGCCTTTCTTACTTCCTGTAAACTTGAAACTTGTTCCTGGTTATAAGAAAGTTATTAAAAAACCTATGGACTTTTCCACCATTAGAGAGAAGCTAAGTAGTGGACAGTAAGTAAACCTACTGTAAATTTTATTTAAAATTTTAAAATATTAATATTTATACAGTACGTTAAAAAAAAAATTAGTTAAAAGTATTTCAGTCTGCCTGTTCTGGCACCTCTGTGATTACTTTTACAGTCAAAATAAACATTCTTAACTGTATACATTTGTCTTTGCATATGTAAGTGAGAGATTATGTCAGGTGGGAGAACCTGTGGAACGGGCTGAGAAACAACACTGCCAAACTGCCAAATGCACAAATCAGTCAACAGGAAAAAACTTTTTCCCCTCACCTTTTCTCATTGAGACATCTCAGTGGTGTTACATGTAAGCAAGAACCGCCTGTGTGGGCGTTACAAATTCTGTCAGCCCTAAAGACTGGCCTGGCCCTCTGCATGGTCTGCCAGCTCCACGGAGAGCAAGTCTCCTAGGATCAAACAAGGGCCTTTCTAACCACTGCAGCCTTTTCTCTCTGGAGCGTGAGGTGTCAGTGCTCCACGCATGCTCACTGGTATCAGTAGACCTGTAACTTTTACTGTCTTTTTTTAATAATTCCTGTGAATAATGGAACACTATCTGGGTCTTTCATGTTCAGGATAATAAAAAGAAAGAAAGTGTTACAGGGATGATTTGGGCAGCCTTTTTTGGTACCTCTTCTTGCTCTTTTAGGTGAATGCAGCTGTACCCCACACTTTCTTTGAAAGGACTTGAGCCCAAGAACAGATGAATAAATGGAAAACAGCCATGGCATTTTAACTAGAAAGCTGTTGAAGGGAAGGGGGAAGTTAATTTTTAAAAGTCCATTTTCCAGTACAGCTTGAATTTCTACCTCACAGAGTTCTTGAGGAAAATAACGAATACAATGATGACAGAGTATTTCCTTCCACTGATGTTCATTTTTGTGTTATTTTTAAAATTGGAATTAAGAAATTCTAAGTATAATTAACATGGAGAGCATTCATTGAATGTTCTTTGGCTGGTTTTAAATTCACTGATGTTAGCATAGTTCTGTCTCGTGTTGTTTTTCCCCTTTGATTCTCCATGCTTCAAAAATCATTCACCTTTTTCTTCTTTCAGGTACCCTAATCTTGAAGCGTTTTCGCTAGATGTCAGGCTTGTTTTTGACAACTGTGAAACCTTTAATGAAGATGATTCTGACATAGGCAGGGCTGGCCACAACATGAGGAAGTATTTTGAAAAAAAATGGACAGAGATTTTCAAAGTGAGCTGAAGCTACCAGAACTATTTTTCTTTTTCTTTTTCTTTTTCTTTTTTTTTTTAATTAAATGAGGACTGATAAGACCAGCAATGTGAACTGTATTTACATGAAAGTGCAAGGCACATGTGTAACTAATGACATTTTTTCCTTTAATATATCACACAGTTGTGATACTAGTTGTAAAGGCTTCACTCCTACAGCAACCATGGCCCCTTGGTTATTGGTTTGTGTGTTTTAACAAACTAATTTAGGTAGAACAGGGAAGCACACCCAAAGAATTTCAAAGAAAGGGGTGTTATAGTGCAATAGCAATTTAAAATATATCAAAACGCACTGAATATTCAACCACCAGAGCTCTACTTGGGGAAATGGTTCTCTTTTCCCTTTCAATAGATATCTATTTTTCATTTTTTTACTTTGTAGTTTATTTTTTAGTGAATGTATTTAATTTTATGAATTATTTATGATTATACAGCATTCAGAATCTTCGTTTTCTGTGAAAAGGAAGAATTAGAAAATTGCTTTAAATCTTGAAAATACAACAAGGAATGTTTTAAAATATAAAACAAAGCCAAGTAAAACTGTTTACACTGATGTGCTGTAAAAGCACGAAAAATTAAACTTTACTGTAGAGTTACAAGTACATTTATATATATGTTGCTGCATCACTTGTGTAGTTAAATTGTATTTCAAGACAGTGAAGAAGAATTGAGACATGTATATACTGTTCATTATTGTTTATATTAAGTCTTGTTTTAAATATGTATGATGTGTACATATTGTTTGCAGACATTATTGTTTATGCCTTAGGAGGACGGTAGCATTTTATTTTAGTCTCAAGGTAATTATAGCTATATGGCTTGTACAGTAATTATCCTCTAACAACACTGTGGAGTATCCTTAATCTTGGTAGTGCCTGCTTTTAAAACAGGGTGTAGGGGATATTAGTTTTCCATTTTTCTATTTTGTTATATAATTTCAAGCCACCACAGCCTCAAGTATAATCATTTGTATCCATGTGGAATAAAGTTGTGACGATTTCCTACGCACACAGTATTTTTTCATAGAAACATTTCCCTCCATTTGCCTTGCCACAGAAATAATGAAAAAAACCCAACATTTGTAACCACTGTGTTTTATCTACTGTGTGTTGTGGTGGCCTGTTGGGGCAGATAGATCAGAATTTTTTTTGTACTAATGTAAGAGTACTTGAAGTTTTATTTAAAAGAAATGTTGTGGAAAGGTAGCATTCTTTTTCTTTTCCTTTTTTAGGAGTGTTATTTTTCACTAGTATGTGTGGCACGGATACAATAAAAGACTGTTTTGCAAACCAGATTTTCTTGGCGGTTTTAATAACTCAGATCCTGCGTATACAGGAAATTTTTAAATATTACCTTAGGAGTCTTGCATTTAACATTCAGTTCTTACTATGATGCATCTAATTCTCGTGGCATTTTACTGGTAATACAAAAAGCAGCAGCTGCCAGGCAGTCCCCCCGCCTGTTTGCAGGG
>NW_008622542.1:0-816 GCF_000691845.1 Merops nubicus | reverse complement strand
GTTTAGGTAAAATCCCAAACACCATTTTTAGAAAGCAAATTGTGTTTTCTCCATTTGTTTTGGAAACAGTCTCGGTACAGGTTAGTCCTGATATCATTTCTACCATTATAATGACATATTGTTTGTTCCCTGATCTACGGAAGGGACCAATATAATCCACTTGTCAGGTGGATCACAAAGGTTTTTCCTCTTGAATATGTAGGGAATGAGTGGTTAGGGGATGTTTTCCCAGTCTAATTTTACAAAGGTCACACTCGGAAATGATTGTTTGATATTGTTCACGTGTAACAGGTTATCCACGGGTTTGTGTTTTTTTATATAAATCAAAGGTTCCCAAATGATCTTTTTTAGAATGGAGTCATTCAAGTAAATGGTCCCATTCCTGGTTCCTATCGTCTATAAGGGCAGTTCGGATTTTCACCATGTTTATTCTAGTCAATTCATTAGTATAATTATTCCGTTTATTTGTTTTACTTTTAAAGTTAGTTTGCTGGGAAGGAATCCACGCTACATGGAAATTGGGATTCCTTCGGGCGATCGTTAGTATATATTGTCATTTTTTTTATTGTCAGATTGGGACTTCGTTAATTTCCCAGTCATTTTGTTCCCAGAAAGTGATTCATTCGATGCAGCCTTTAAAAACGGAAAAGGAATCAGTATAAATATACACAGCATCCCTGGATGCTTTTTCTCTTATAAAAACATTGAGTACCGTATCTAGTTCTTCAATCTGGGCATTACACTCATTTTGGTTTATTAGTCATTTACCCGTAGAGGGGTTAATCATTGTGGATTTAAATCTCCATACTTTCCCTT
>NW_008622541.1:0-28237 GCF_000691845.1 Merops nubicus | reverse complement strand
CCCCCTCCACTGAGCGCAAAGGCCGCTTGCCTCCTCTCCTTGCTGCCACGGGCTGGGTTCTGTTTGGGCCTCAAGCCGTTTCCTCGGCACCCCCTCCCCCTGCTGGGACACTTCCTGGTCGCTCAGGCACATAGGCAACCTGAGCGTGCTGCCCCTCCTCCCCTCTGTAGGAGCTCCCGAGCAGGCAGCCCCCCTTCACCTGAAGAAAAGCCAAAATCAGTTCCCAGAGCGGAGCAGCTCCCACTGCCTCCTCTCCTTGCAGCCACGTGCTGGGTTACAAACTAATCAATAAAAAATAATTGAACTGTGAAGTAAAAAAAAAAACAAACTACATAAACCAAACTCTGAAAAATTATATTTGTACAGTGACTTTTCAAATCAGGCTCTGAGAGTTGCTGTTTCATAGACTCAAAGAACTGTAGAATTCCTTTGGTTGGAAGGGACTTTAATCGAACCTCCTTGCCATTAGAGGGATGCCTCTCAACTAGAATAGGTTTCTCAAGATGTCATCTAACCTGCCCTTGAACACCTCCAGGGAGGGAGCTTCCACCACCTCTGTGGGCAATCTGTTCCACTGTTGTCACCATCTTCGTAATGAAGATCTTCCTAAGATCCAGTCTAAACCTACTCTCCTTCAGTTTAAAACCATTTCCCCTTGTCCTGTCACTGCAGACTCTTGTGAAAAGTCCCTCTCCAGACATCCTGTAGTTTCCCTTCAGGTATTGAAAGGCAGTTATAAGGTTCACCTGGCGTTTTCTCTTCTCTAGGCTGAACAATCCCAGTGCTCTCAGCCTATCCTCATAGCAGAATTATCACACATAATTTGTTTGAACTTCTTTCTCATCAATGAAGTGATAACATTTAAGCATCTAAATAAAAACTATTTTTTCTTACTTATTTTGAAAGTAAGACTTCTCTTATCATCAGAATCGTCTAATTAGAACAGAGATTTATTCAAGATGCTTTGGTGGAAATTCTGTCCCTATTGAATTCATTAAAAAAAAACAGAACAGAACTTCACCCCCACTTTGTGTCTTACCAAATGCAATAAAATAAGATTTTAACTTTTGTACACATTGTGATGTTTAACACAGAAGAGGATCATTGCAGACATCTGGAGAGGAATCTATCCATCATTTTCTCTGTATTTTTCTTTCCATTGATACCACGAATAAATCTCATGTGTAGTTCTGCATCAACCCTCCCTTTTATCATGTCAGAATAAATTGTTTCCTCTACACTTTATTTTCTGTATAACTGATAAAATTCTGATATATTTTATTTCCCTCTGTGTTTAAAATTTGTCCATCAAGAGATTGTGGTTTTCCCTATTCCATTCTACTCAGAATTATTTGTAGGGGAAAAAAAGTTGACTGAGAATTTTTATTCTTTTGGGTGGCTGTGGGCACGTTTTAGTGAGGATTTTATATTTTGGCTGACATCTAAAGTCATGGTTATTATTAAGTCTCAATATAAATTCTCTTATTCTTTCTGAGGCTTTGAAATTCTCTCTCAAAATAGTGTCAATATTTTCTTAAGACTGACTTCTGGAAGAGTGTTGACAATCTTCATACCATATGATGATGATGATTCTTATTTCATTTATTAAATTATTGCTTCTTTTTCATTTTGAGATGGCAAATAAAAAGGCCCAGGAAGTAAACATTTAACCAAGACATTTTGGGTGAAAGAAATTGTAATATTTTTAAGCTTTTGGGTTTTTTTTCTATCTAGATTAACCTCAAACTGCCTTATATTTGCATCCACATGCTTTGTTTCACTCTCCTAAGAGTATCACAAAGCAGCATTTATTCAAAGTGAAAGGCCATGGTATCACACAGAGGTCTCTGCAAATTGCAGTTTCTACGATTGTGGTCTTATCTAGCCCTGTAAAATTTTGAGGGGTCTGCTGCCTTCCTGCTTCTTCATCCATAGTCCAGCATTAGTCAGAATGCAGTCGCTTAAAGGGAGAAAAACTAGTGGTGAAAGTTTACCTTGCACAACACTTCTTTAGGAGGCTGCACATAGGATCAGTTGAAACTGGCTTTTGTTCAAATTGCATATTAGAGTTTAGCAAGACAACAGTTCATTTGCTTCTAATTTTAGACATAAGAAGGGCTGAAACTCAGATTAGAACTGACATTGAATAGGCAGAGACTTCAAATGCAAGTTTTTTGCCTAGGAGCCATGTGTAACGTTAAGATACCTATAATCACCTTTGAGGACCAAAATTTAACAAGAAGAGAGTTTTCTCACAGAAAAAATGTATTTTGATCTCAAAATACTGCAAAGTAATCATATTTCAAAAGAGAAAAATGTCAATATGGTTGCTCGTTTCACGTATTTTTAAGTATTAAACATTGTTTCTAAACATTATTCTGACTCTTTAATAAAATGTAAAGATAATTCTGATATTTCAAAAGTACTTAGTAGTTAAGAATATATTGAAAGCAGTTGTGCTGTATTTCTGAATGTTTAAAAGAATATGCATTTTGTATTTTATCTGTCAAAGGTTTGTTTTTTTTTTAAATATACATTGTCTAATACTATTTTTTAATATTTTAGGAGCCTTTTTTCACAGTCACTTCATGTTGTATATATATGAATTTATTTGAGCAGTCTTATACTTGTAAAACCAGGCACTTGTTTGGAAGGAGGGAAAAGCTCATAATGTGTGGAACTAACTGTATCTTGGAGACATTCTCATTTAATTGATGCAATCTGACCTTGCCATTAGTCTTGCTAGAGGCAAGCTACTTCTGTCTGCATTACTTTTCATTATTACTTTCATGTAACTCAGTACCTGCTGCTCCATATGAATGTGTGACAGACCTAAAGAATATATACAGGAAAGTCATTCAACTTCTACCTGCTTTTACACTCTCAAAGTTAATTCACACAAGTGTATACCACTGTGCCATATATCAAAGTCTGTTGTAACAACAGAAATTTGGAATAACAAACCTGTGATCATGATCTGAGATATTGCAGGAAATTTATATTGCCTATTTAGTTATCTGGAGTCCCTGTGTCATCACCTTAGATATAAATCAATCTTATCCTGTAGCAGTTACTTTGCGGCTGTGCCTGACTTTATTATTAATTTACTCTGTTCTTTTTTTGGCATGGAGTGAAAGAGACAATCAAATGATAAATCACATGAACAATTAAAAACAATCCTTGTGGTTTTAAGCCATTGAAATGATGAAGAACCTGTACAGAATGTAACTGTCCTTGAATTACTGTCATTGTTAAACATTAGACATATGACAAATTTCAGACTAACTCAGTCACATAGAAAAGTATCTGCAGAGCTCTGTCAGAGCAAATACAATGATGGTACATGGATAAAATTAACAACACTTATATGCCTCATTGTTTTTCCTCAAAGATAAATGGAACAAACTCAAAAATTCTGTAGCAAATGCCATTAATAAAATTTTGCTGAATATTAAGAAAAATATCTGTCAATCTTTCTATTTTGAATTATTAATGAAAGATGTAATTTGACAGGTATTATCAACTGTTGTTTTGTACATTATTTTGAATCTCTGCTGAAAATAGTGTATTAAAATCTGCCAACTTAGTACAAATAATTGTTGAGTAACCTTTTTCATGTCTACAAGCATGTCACATCATACCTTTAAGCGTGATATTTACGTAGATGCAGAAATATTGTCATCTCAGAAAGAAAACAATGCTCTTAATATTCTGCATAGTGCTTTTTCTATGGGTATTGAAGGGGGTTTAGTTTGTTTTCTTTTTTGAGAAAGCTGATATACAAAAAACTCATACAAGGAACTATCTTGATTTACTTCAAGTGAAGAACTGTTCAAAAGAATTTAAAATTCAAATGACCCATTTGGAAACTAATTCTAGATTTTACAGACATACTAAATTTAAACTTTTATCATTTAATAGAAGCTATCATAGGATCATAGAACGGTTTGTGATGGAAGGGATCTTTAATATCATCTAGTTCCAATCCCTCTGCCATGGACAGGGAAAACACCCACCAGACCAGGTTGTGCAAGGCCACATCCAACCTGGTCTTAAACACCTCCAGTGATAGAGCATTCACAGCTTCTCTAGGATGAGATTCAGCTCACTGAGGAGGTAATGCAGGGCAAGTGGAAAATACCTGTTGCCCTCTTCAGTGTAAGAGCTAGCAACCAAACTCTGCTGGGGGCAAAAGGAGGCCATCAGGAGGTAATATGACATGGCATACTCTTTACGTATTCTTACTCAGGGAAAGTACATGCTAAACTACTTTAGTAGCGTGTGGTTGTGAATATCTCCAATGTGTTATTGCAGTTAAGACTAGAGTACATCCCTGCATGCTACAGAAAAAAAAAAAAAAAAGTTGAAATCACAGTATTTTTGCCCTGCAGGTAGATGCATAGGATCTGTAGGGTTTTAGCATACATTAATTGACATAATAAAGTGAATTATTATGTCTGTTCTTTCTAATAAAGGCCCTGATCACCAACTTGAGGAATCATTTTCACCTTCTGTCTCTCTGGCTTAATAAATATTGTATGAAAAGACAAGCACCTTAGAAGAAAGGCAGTTAGAGAATTTCTACCAAAAAAAAAAAAAAAAAAGCCTATACCCAAGGCAAATTCAGCAAGTATTAGTTTGTTGAATAAGAGTAGGGGAAGGTAATGAAAAAAGAGCTTGATCGAAGCATTATCACTGTCTTGGACATACGCTTGCAGGGAATTTGATGTTTTCTCTTGGCAGCTGGGACTAGAAACGCTCTGATTTTAAATCCTGGTAGGATTTAACTCTGAATTAATCACCTTAGCTCATGGCATTATTAGAATGTAGATTGTTCTATATCTCCTAAGCTGCAGACATTTAGAGCCTGCTGTAAAGAACTTCATATAGCTTTACATTTAAGTACACTATGAGGGAAGCTATCATGAGAAGACCTTAACTTTGGCATTTGGTTCCTGTCTTCCTTTGCAGATCTGGGTACTTAGGTTTTCTGCAACCTAAAGACATAATTTGAAGTCAACTAAAAAGGGGGTAAAGATGATAGTAAACATGAACTCATTTTCTTATTATTCGAAATATAAGAGTTCACAATATTGTAGTTAGTTTTCATGTATGGAAATATGTGAAATCATCCTGCTCTTATTTACATGATCTACGTGAAATATTTTCATACCAGATTTCGTAACTCTTGCATGAATTTTTCTAACCATAGATTTTGAAGAAATAAGCATAAAACTATACATTAAGCAATGTCTAATTCAGTAAAAAGTATACACATTTTAAAAATTCCATGTGTAATAAAGCAAAAACAAAAATCTCAAAAGGAAATGCCTTCAAAACAGCTCTTCATCAAAACCATTTCTGTGTTCCTGTTTAATAATAGATGATATCTACCCCCATTAGTTATACATGGTAGCAAGCAAATCACATCAACAGTAGTCCTATGCTCTCTGTGTGCCCCACCAAATTGAATGTTGGAAGTGTGAGGAAAATAAATGGAGACATGGCTCTTCATATATTTTTCTGGATTTGTGGAGTCTGCTATGTTTAAGTAGCTTTCAAGGTTACTGCTTTTATGATGAGTTATATGTAAGTATACTGCTGTGAATTTTAACAGTATTAGATTTATTTGGTGTGGTTATTTCTTTACTGTGTTTAGAGTTCACTACAAAGAAATTCTTTTTAGGGATTTGATTCTATTTATCTGGTGTGAATGATATTTTCAGTGAACAATGCCTCTTGCTTGTTCAGCTCCCTAGTTTGAAACAAAGAATACCTTGCCTGCTTATATATTCATTTATTTTAATTATAAACATACCTGATTCCCTCCCACTGTTTTCTTATCTGCATCTATATGCACACATGAGACAGTACTACAGTGCGTGGTAGCAATTAAAAATGCTTTTCAAACAACAACGACTGCCATTACAGGCATTCACAGACATTTCTTGTGCAACTGCTGTTCAGTTGCCACCTGGAATCTCTTAATTTTAGTAGAAAAGAATTCTGATACTATAACAAGTTACTGTTTAAATACTCTTTGTTTAACATCATCCATGAAAATCTTAATTTGGATTCTAAACACCATGTCAGAGTATTGCCAAAACACAGGAAGGGAGATTAACTGATCTGAATTTGAGCAGCCATCCCCAAATGACACAGAAATCGGTGGCAGTGATTCTAAATTTTGCTTGTGGAAGACTTCTTTCGCAATTGCTTTTACTGGTTTCCGTTTTGAAATTCATCAGAAAGAGGATAAACAATTGCTACACAATGCAGCTACAGGGGAAAAGAATCATGTGCAATCAGTGTTTTCTCTTGGTCATTAAGGCATACTTGAGCTGCAGGGTAGATTAAACAAAAATAAAAATCCTCTGCATTGCATAATGCTGTGGCTACCAAAGAAGTAACAAAACTTAAAATATTATAAATATAATTAAAAGTATAATTAAAATTAATACTATTCCTACCTTCCATAAGCATGGAATTTTCTTCATACCCATATGACATTTACTAAGCAGTTGACACTAAGTGCCTTCGTAAACGACTATGACACGGAGTTATTTTTTTACCTGTTCTGGAAATAATGCTCAAAGTACTATAATCGGTAATGGGCACGACATCACTGAGGCTTACTCATAATTTTCAAAAACATTAACAGTAACAATAGCTAAAATTCAGAGGGAACACAGCTAAAATATTCCTAAAATGTAATTTTATTACATTAGAATACTTGCATGGAAAGCACAGAGGCTTGGTTCACTCTTCACACTCATGTGCAGAAAAGTCGATGTTCGCCCATAGGACTTCCATGAGGACAGACTGTTCTGCTGGGTGGGTAGCACTGCTGAGCTGAGTGGTGGTCCTACTACTGCTTGGGAGTTCCTCACAGTGGATCAGGCTGCTCAAAGCTACTGAGTGTTGGTTGGCTCCTGCCAGCATGGATGATGCAGACATTCCATCACTAAGAGTTATATTAGGAACAGAAGGGAAATAAGATTTCAAAGTGAGGCCTCTTGCATCTTCAGCCACCTGTGTGATTTAGGTTGACATGACTCATACAGAACCGAAAATATTCTCAGCCTGGGACAGATCTTTCCAGGGTTAGAAGGAGGTGAATTCAGATGTTGCCTCATCTAGGTGGGTCTCTTCATACAGTGGTCCCTGGGTGCTGTTTGAGGAAGTAAATGCTGCTGTCTGTATTGTATTGCTATGGTAACCAGAATCCTGGGTTTAATCAGCTAAAATTAAAGGTGAAGATTCACTAGCAATGTGGTGTACAGAACGTTGAGATTGGCTTGTTATGGACAGTAATTTGCACTCCACAAGAACAGTCTCTGAACCAGACTATAATGACCCAAACTGCAGATTTAGGCCTGAGGTATCTGCTGAGCAAACCGATTCCACTACGAGTACAGGAATCTGTCATGTTAAGGATGTTTATTTTTACTTTTGCTGCTTCAGCTTATGCCGTGCTGGCTGGCTACTGGGGAGGACTGGTCGACGGAGGGTCTCTGGGAATATCTGAAACAGGACTGTTTTTTCTGTGCAGAAGAAAAGGAAGGAGTACCTGCATTGTTGTGGAGACAGCCATTGCAGGCTGTTTCTCCTCTATCACGGTTGAAGGTAATGCAAAGGGGCTACACACAGAAGGGTCCTTTCAGTTCTTGAGAACGTACTGCAGAAGAAACAAGCTCTGTCTAGTGGACTGTTTCTTAATAGGAAGGGTTAAATACATGCATTTAAATAGGACTACTTTGTTTTTACTGTTGCTGTCTTTCAGGTATATTTTCTGCTGAGGAAAGGAAAGTGAATGTATAAAAATAAAAACTTTTATACTTTGATTTTTTTTTTTTATCTACAATCATATTTGTATCCTAGTCTATCTTATTTTCTGCATTTGCGTACTTGGGATTAGAGCCAGGAATTTTCTGTCAAATAAATTATATTTCTTGCAGAGAGCTGCAAGATCTTCCTTGATAACTTTCTGACTTTGTGCCTCATGCATTTTGACACAGATAACTCATACAGGCAAGACCAGCCTAGTGCCTCACTCATCTTCTTTCAGAATCAATTCCATCCTTCTCAAGAGTACTCTCTTGAGAGCAGCTCAAGATTCCCATCAGTCTAACACATCTCTAATCCAAACTCATCTGTAATTTTAACAGCAAATTAATTTATTTTTACTAGGTCTTTTTATTTTTTTTTTTTTTTCACTGTACTTCTCTAGCCTGTTCTATGTGTAGCTATCAGAAGCTCCTGGAGAACCTTACATCCCTTTACAGCCATGAAATTCCAAGAAGTATAAAACCAGCTAGCTGGTTGTGTCATCAAAAATCTATTTCCCATTTTAAGCACTGTTTAAAATGTGTGCTGAAGCACATCTGAAGAAGACCAATGAAACTGGTGAAGGGTCTAGAGAACAAGTCTTATGGGGAGTGGCTGAAGGAACTGGGGTTGTTTAGCCTGGAGGAAAGGAGGCTGAGGGGAGACTTTAGCACTGTCTACAACTACCTGACTGGAAGTTGTAGCAAGGTGGGTGTCAGTCACCTTCTCCCGGGTAACTAGTGATAGGACAAGCGGAAACAACCTCTAGTTGTGTCAGGGAAGATTTAAATTGGATATTAGGAAAAAAGTCATCACTGAAAGGGTTGCCAAGCATTGGAACAGGGTGCCCAAGGAACGCCTTTTGGGAAGATTTGCATCCTCAGCTACTCCAAGTGTGATATTTTAGAAATTTCAGAAGAGGTTCATTTACTGTACAATACTGCTCAAGTGTAAATATTTTTTCATCAATATGCTTTAAACTTTATGACTTTGCTTTTTATTTAGCATCAGTCCTCAACCCTTTTTAGTACAAGTTCACTTCTCTTAAAGAAAAAGAGTAATTTTTTTTTGCTTGGGGAATTGCTTACAGTCATAGATTTCACTGTAAAAATCTATTTTTATGGTAGGATTTGCTATGCTAGCAGGAAGAAATTATTACTTTCCCTTTGATTGTATTATAGTTTTCATGTAGATTTGAGACATGATGTTACAGAGTGACAGAACATGATGAGATGAAGGACTGAGGGAATGAAGCATTCAGTTATGATTTGCTATTCTGTGAATACACTGATTTTGTCATGGTAAATGAAGTGTAATATTAATTATAGTTGCACAAGGTCCATTCTACACTAACATATACCACAGCAAAAGTTCTGAATTCTAGGATTGTTTGTAGAGTAGAAATATATTTTGTTTGATATCTTAAACTGCTGCCATGATTGCCTTATGATAATTAGCATTGTACCTATTCACTATATTCTAAAAATAAATAAGGAAAAATTAATTGTAATAAAAAGGCAAGTAAAATCTATGGATGCAAGTATCGCATCTATAGAGACAACTATTGCAAATTTATGTGCAAAACACATTATTTATTCTTATTATTTCCTGCGATAAAAAATTTTGCTTTCTGAGCGACAGGAAGATTAGATGCTGATTCTATACTACATTTAAGGGTCAAATACTTTTAAATCATTTAAGATGCATACATTACCACTTGGAACTTCAATGGCTGAAAAGTATGGTTCTTTGCCTTAACATAATCTTACTCTTAGACAAAGTAAATTTAGATGAGATAAGGGAAACATTGGTGAACTGTCCAAGACACTTGAATAACTCACATTTCTCTAACTGGAACATAATTTAAATGTTCCTGAGCCTGTTAAATGTTTAAATGTTTACCACAGCCCAGAGACAGAAAGAAAAAGAAATCTTTGTGAAGGCTATGCAGCAGCAAACAGCAATTGTCTAGTCCTGGCATTATTTGCACATCTACTTCTAAACTTTATAAGCTCCAAAAACACCCCTAGTCTGTATCAAGTTTTTGACATTTGAATAATGTTTTATTTGGTCTTTGCTACTGTTTGTTTAATCCTAATTAATATGTTCTTGAGGAAGTATTCATAACCTAATCATTAAACAGTCTGTTCACCCATTTTATTTATAAGCAGAGGTATTTTATAATGATTCTAGATTGGAGAAGATGGGGTAAGTGTAATCTTTTACCAAGTCTTTGTGTGTCTGCTGGAGAGAATTCCCCTGAGAGACTGTTCTGGGACAACAGAAATACTATTTTTTGATACATGGGATGCCACTTGCAGCCTACAACCATTTTGGTGTATCTCACCTAATCAGTTCTTTGCCACTGCAGGACTGTTGGGCATCATGATATACTGATGTCTTTTCAACCGAGGCACAGAGAACAGTATCTTGGTTATCAAAATGTTTTACATCAGCTAAAAGTCCATTTTATGAAACCAAATTGACTGACATATATATGAGGTAAAATTGAACACTTTTTTTGTTTGTTTTGGCCTTGAACTCCTTGAACTCTCTAATATTGGACAATCTGACCAACAGAATAATGTAGAAAGTTATCAAACAAGGCCATGATCAGTTTTATCTGTGTCCTAGAGTTCTCCTTTTAAAGAAGTACAGAGATGCTACAGGATACAGATGACTTATTTATGAGTACTTTAATCTAAAATGCACGTTTTGCACTTCATTTATACCTGGTGCAGCTGGCATATATTTGGAAATATTCATATATAAGAATGGGCAATTTTAAAATCAGTTAGGGAGATCAGAAAGCATAAACCATTGAGTCTTTACCAAATGTTGAAGCTTTGGATTCTCGTTTACATTTTACATAAAAAAAAACCCAACAGATTAGCACATGATAGACAGACACAGATATCATGCAAATAAACACTTGGAAAATTAGCTCTAAAAAATATTAAATGTCATCACTTCACTGTGTAGAGTCATTGTGAGAGGAGTCAGAATCTTTAATCCGCTTTTCACTGAGGGAAATGACTTAGAAAAGTAGCTCAAATGCTTGGTGGATTGAGATCCAGACATCTGTTGAATGATACGCATCACTGTAGTTTAGATTACCTACTGTGTATGCTTCACTCTACAAAAACAATAATAACCTGCAATAATAACAATCGGATTCTGTGATTCCTTTCTTTTTGTTTTCCTTTTTTTTTTTTAATACCTATAAGTGCAATGTCAGCAGTTCAGCTTTATGCAGAGCTTCATGTTCTAATAAAAGTTGAGTTTGCATAAAAGAGATTTGCTTCTATATGTTAGTTCAAATTCTGGTATGAACTTTAAAAGATTTTGTTTACTTCATTGCAATTAAGGACCTTCCAGGAATCACTTTTTCACTTGGCAAAAGTATCAGGCTGACTTAGATCATCACTTTGAGTCACAACAAATGTTGTCTTGTTAACAAGTCAAACGCTAGCAGTAAATATGGTATTATAAAGGGATCATGGAAATAAAAAGCTGCAGTAGGAGGAACTTTTGTCTGTGTATGTGCCAAATTTTTGTAGAAGATTAATGAAACCTGTGGTATTAGGTGATGAAAATGTGGTACAATTAAGAAAGATTGAAAGCGCAGCAATTCTTCTGTCTTGATAAATTTCCACATCAAGCCCGAGCTAGGGCCAAAACTCCCTTTACTAGGGGATTATGGAAACTGAACCAGTTTCACAGTCCTGTATGCCTCTAACATTATGAAGTCTTCAAAAATCTTCCTATGAAAAGTTTTTACTGAACAAGGTCAAGTGTATGTCAAGGAAACGTGTTTTAAGTGTTACCTTGCAGTAAACTGCAAACTAACTAAAGTCAGAAATAAGAATGTTCTTTATAATGCACAGTCCTGCAAACTTCCTATTGAATGGTAGTTCTAAAAAAAAGACCCAAACACCCTCCCCCCACACCCCTAAATATTTACTGCTATTAATGGAGAATAAAAAGGTAAGAATCTTTTCTTCACTAAAACTTGGAAGATCTAGATAATTTTAGTAATACCAGTTATGTTCTGACAATTGAGGAAATCACTCTTACCTTATTAGTTGTCTTCCTTAAAAACTATTCTTCCCTTTTTAATTTTGGTTTGAGAAAGACTTGATTTGGCTTTGCAAATATATACCTGTACTTATTTTTTATTTGTTCTTTAATAAATTCCTCTGAATGAGATACCAGACAAGGAACAATTAAAATATAAAATCAGTAATAAAAGTTAAGTAGTTGTTTAGCCATGAAGGAGGAAGGTCAAAACCAAATAGGAATATAGGTCCCAAAAATGGGACCTAGGTCTAAAATTCAAAGGATTCCCAAATATAATTAAATATTTTTTAATTTTTAAATTTTTAAAATTCAAAGACAAAGTAAAAGAGTCATGTCTCTAGCTTATTACTTAGAGAACAACTAAAGCTTCTTAGATTAGGTAAAGACCCTACTGTTTTGAACTGGAAGCCAAGTACTCCCCAGTCTACTGTAGTATTTGAACTATCAGGACATGAAGAATGATATCTTAGTAGGAAGACATTATGTCTTCACAAATACAGAGTACATTTCAGATGGGAGGATCAGTGTGGTGCTGCTTCAAGGGGGGGAAAAAAAAATGGAAAAGAAACAATGTCAAATTTCCTCTATGTTTGTTGCAGTATTCTTGACGGACCAATAAAAAAGGAGGACTAAAACCTTTCACTGCTTCTGTTCCCTTTGGAGCTATTTTCCCCTCTAACTGTGCTACTGTTTCATAATCTTGAGGGAGTGTAAAGATTTTGATATATCTGATTCCCAAAGAGGGAAACATTTCTATGCTATGTCTGCAAATTTTTCTCTCATGCGTGGCAGGGTAAGACTTTTCATCAACATGTTTTATCAGTACTAAAGTAGGAAATTTACAGAATTTGTATGACTAGATGAGAGAGAAGGAGAAGCATCAATACCATACTGGTATTAAAATGTCTTATGATGCTTAAGTACTGCACACCTTTATGGAGAAAACTAACAGTAGAGACTGAGGGTTTACAGAACTGAAACATGGCTACTTGAAAAACTGGGAAAATAAATGCTTAGTTCTGGTGTTTAGGTGGAAAATTCCTTCTCTTCAGAGCAGAAGGTGCTTACAACTTTAATGAGTATTTCTGGATACAAATTTGGTTTCTAGGTGATAAACACCCTAGTGAGATCAGCTAGAAGCTGAGCAAATGAGAATTGATATTGGACACTGCTGTTCCTAACACATTTCTGCTTCTTTTCATGGATGTAATGAATTTACAAGCTTCATATTTATGTGACAAACATTCAAACACTCTTTTTTTACCCCCCAAGATCTCAAAATAAATACTCAAGATAAAACATTTTATAAATTTCTTGTCTGTCTTCCAAACTCTTATGTTTATGCAAACTGATAAATGTAAAGCTTTCTTATAATGCCCAACTTCTTAATACAGAAAATCCAAACAATTCCAAACCAATGTTTAAGTAAAAAAAAAAAAAAAAAAAAAAAAATCTCTATGGAGGACTCTTTCAAAAGAAATGCTAGAGGGTCATTTTAATAAGGAGTGCAAAGCAGTAAGCTATCAGTATGGTAATTAAAATCAATGAGTGTCCATAACCATGTTTGAAGATGTGAAGAAGGTTAAAACTAATTAAAAATATCACAAAAGGTCTTTCTTTAATGACTGGAGAGATGCCTTGGTGGATAGCATTTTGCAAACTGATATCAAAGGAAAACAGGTTCAAAGGAAAAAAAAAGTCTGTTATAAAAAGTGTAATTTTTATGCCCAGAGAGAATGGCAACATTAGACTGTTCAAATATAGCTTTATGTATACCATCAGTTTTCTAAGCTTCTGAACGTAGTTCTGCTAAAATGAGTGGGAAGGTTTGGATTAGGCTCTACTTTTCCTGTTGCAGTGGCTGATGCAATTATAAAAACTAATTTAGATAGTAGCTTGCTGGATTGAAAAGAACTGTGTATTGGGACTATAGAAGTATTTGAGAGGCCTTTATCTGCAACCTCAACACATTTGCCTGAGATATTTAGGGCTTTTGGCCTTCTGTGTTTATGCTCTCTGACACACAGCAAGGAAGAATATTATGTACCGCGTGCTGTATTCATCATCACTGTGGAGAATACCTGGATATGATCACATTTAATAAAAAGTCAGAAATTTTAAAATATTTCACTTAGGCCTTCTATTGTGATTGCTGTTTGGCTTAAAAAAAAATTAAAAATATGTATAACAGCAAGAAGTTAAATCTACTAGATTGAAGAGTTTACAGCTATTTTTATCCCACCTATTTAAGAGTAAAACTTCACTCCTTACCTAATCAATTAAATCAGGAACTATCTTGAAATCTTAGGCTAATCATTGATATCTTTCTCTTTACTGCATCTGAATTTCTCACATCCAGAATAGGGGTCTGATTTTGTATTTGAACTACAAAGCACTACTCATACAGTAAATTAAAATCCTGTTTTCTGCAGAAAGTCTAAATTATATTCCTTTTGTTTTCAACCCATCTCGACAGTGTAACAAAAAGCATTTCTGCTCCAAACAATGAGATTACAGAGCTAATCCTGAAAAAAATCACATCTACCAACACCAGTCATGAGGGTGTTTTTCTGCTTTTTATTCTGGCTGACCTTACAGTCGACACAGCTAAAAGAGATTCACATGTGGATCCAACTCCACCTTGTGCATCGTCTGAGCTGTTTGCTGTAGTTAGCTGTGCAAACCCAGTGACGGCATTAGGGGGCACAGGTGCAAACAAGGGACTGATCTGGCCTGCAAATCCTCCAGTATTGGTGATAATAGATGAGATGGAAGGGAGCCAACCTGATTCTCAAATCACAGGCTGAGTACGCAGGGCTGAGAAGAATATCCAAATGTTTACTTATATGGGAGAATATGGGATGGAAAAACTTTATAGACAATAAACACGTATTCACAGTGAATTTTCTTCCTTTTCTTTCTCTCACAGAGACACTTTCTAAAGAAGCAATGTACTTGATGAAAACAAGTGAAAATGTTAATGTATTAACTCCATATCAGGGGAGTACCAACATTATGTCTGGTTATATCAGAGAAGAAAGTGAAAAGGTGAAAGGGAGAGACATTTTTGTAGAAATGTTATTGGATATACAATTATTTCTTAGGAAAAACAAACGTGAAATGTAACAAAGTGTATTTTTATATAGCATGTGAATTCCATAGTTTAAAAATATTATCATATATAGTGATAATGGTAACTTTAAAATGTCAAGGAAGGACAGGCAAAAAGCAATTGTAAGAAATCAGATGAAAGGAGAAACACTGGTGATATCTGATAATTTCTTGATTATATTGATTATATAGATTATTTAAATCTGTAAAGATTAGACTGGCTCTATACTTAGGACAAAATAAACACTAATGATATATCTAGTGTTTCCAGGCACTTGGCTTTTATGAAATAAATGCAAACTTTTTTTCTTTCTTTTTGTTCTTCTTTAAAACAGATCATTAAGTTTTGTTTTAGACAGCTATTGAATAAATGTTCGTATTCCTTGTCTTTTTAGTGCCCGCCTATGAGTTGAGTATGACAAATGTCAAGACATATAATCTTTCCTAGTGCAAAAAGGTCCAACTGCTCTTATCCTTTCTTTTCAATAACTAATAGTAAATATTGTATTGAGTGAATGAGATAGACACATTGAGAATTTGTTCCTTCAATTTTTCTTCCTTGTACATTTAACAGAAAAACAGGAAGCATCTCTGTACTGAAAATCTATCTCAAATCCTGACTTTGCCCCATTAGTGACATTGACCAAATATAGTTTTAAGCAGTTTCCAAATTATGGTGTTGGCTGTAATAATATACAAGAAGGCAGTAATTATATTTTAATTAAGACAGTTCCTCTGAAATTCAGTTAAAATGTTGCAAATGGCATTTGCATAGGCTAAATTCATTTGGAATCCAACATTTATCTTATTGTGGGTCATTTAATCGAGATTGCCATAAATTAAAACAATACTATAAAGAGTAAATGTTAGAGATAACCAATTATCATCTGTAGCCTCATAGGAAAATACAGCATTTAATTCACTAAAGCAATTCACCAAATATGTTTCTGAAAAGATTACTTGCTTATTTGTCACATTCTTTTTGGCACGATATAACTCCTATACCATATAAATATGTTTTTTTTCCAGTCACACAAGTGCTATTAACAGGTGTGTCATAATTAAGCTAATAAGGCAAGTTCTGAGGTATCAGAATAATGAAAAATGATGAAGCATTCCTTCCTTACAGAGAAGTAATATGCTTGGATAATTTCACAAGCTGATGTTGTTTATGCTGTATTCATATTAAAAGTATAATTTATGCACGGTGGAGTATGTAACTGTCTATATTCCACTTACTAATTCTATTAGTCTATTTGAAGGAAGAATTCAGAAATCACGTTTCTCGTGAGCTTTGTCTGCCAGCTTATGCTTTGGGGCTCTCATGCAGAAGTAAATGCTTAGGAAAGACAGAGATGAGAGACAGTGCCAACCCTCACTTTGGACGTCCTGCCTTGATTCATAAAGCCATTCCCAGATTCAAATAATTATTAGTCATAAAATGGACTGAAGTGATGGACATTCAATGGGTACATTCTGGATGATTCAGGTTCTGTTGAATCTGAGGTTAGCTTGTGCTGACGTTCCATTGAAACTAAGGTCTAAAAAAGTAATTTCTGGACCTATTACCCAGACAAAAGATCTGTTATGTGATTAGAAACAACTAAAATGTTTTAAATTCTTGATTCAGGATCCAGTGAGGTCAGTTAAATGATTATCATTCAGTTCAGAGTCTACCAAATCCCACTGGGAATTACTACATACATTGAAATCTGAATTCTTCCTGAAAATAATTATATATAAAAGAAACGTGAAAATGGACTAACATAATGGTCTGTCCTGCCACCTGCTATATGCATTTACTCTTACTCCCCCTTGTGAGCTAGGAAAGATACTGTTATTAACTTCTGGACTGTATGAATAAATAAAATATCTGATGGAATCACAATCTGAGATTATTTGAAAGCTTGAAGAATATAGGACTATTGTTTCTGCATCTATCACCCACTCTCCCTGTATCAGACACCAATTCCTCTAAAGAAATACTCCAAAATAAGAGGGTTTAGCCCCTTTATTTATGATAAAGAATGTTTTACTGATTGCCTTACTGAATTTTGTGATACTTCTAATGTGCCTAATCTCTTCATAAGTGTAATGATCACATTCGATCCATGGTCAATAGCAATTAAAAAGGCTGGTAGACTACTCAGATAAAGGAGAATATAATGTAAAGAACACTCTTACCAGTAGAATTATGCAGAAATAGTTTGACTAATTCATGCTCTTCTTATGACTTAGAGATTTTATTTTTTCATTATTAGTAATTACTCAGTACAAATTCTAGGATTCTATTTTTAACATTTTTTTACCTTAACGTATTGGTAGTAGTAAAAAAGTCTCCATTTGATTGCTTATTTTCAAATACCAAGATTTTAACAAAACAAATTATTCTGTTGTTTCTGCAGACTGAATGAACTACTATGGTAGAACTTTAAAAACATTTTTTCTCTACGCCCACAGAAAACTGTTTTGGAAAGATAAACTTGATAATAAATAAAAAGTTAAACTGAGAACAATGACAGAAAAAAAATTGACATGTAACTTTCATTCACTGAAGATTGTAAAGAAGTTGAGTAAGTTTCTGTATGTATATAATGAGAAATAAGGGAGAGAAATCTTACATTCTATTTCAAAGAGGAGGAAAGAACATTAATACAAAAGGAGATGACAGTTGACATTTCTTTGTTCAAAGCTTCAGAAAGGGCATATTATAGATGTAATCCAGGACAACACAGTCATTTGTTCTACCAAAACCCACCAAAAAATGTTTTTGTCAGGACAGACCATGTAAGTTGTATAACATGTCTAAATCCTTACTGGTAATTCCAATTTTAGCAATATGTGGCACTTTTGAAAGAAAAATACAACTACTAATTTGAAAGCAGTAAAAGGTTTTTCTCTATTTTTATACTGTAACCTTTCTACTGTAATTTTTCTACTTCAAGAATATACTGTTGCTTCAATTCTAGGCTGTTTAGCCTAATTAGGAACGGATATGTCTGAACTATATTATAGTTAAAGGATGTTGTTACTCTAACATTTACGCCTTCTCAGTCCATCATTTTAAACAATAAACAGAGGAGAGAAAAATAGCAAGAAGTATTTGTGAAGAGGATTTTTTTCTGGTGTTTATTGGAAGAATATGGACTTGGGAAGAGGAAAGAGAAAAGTAAAAGAAAAGAAAGGCTCTATAAACACGTTACACACAAGCAAAGCTAGCTTCACATGGTTATTTACAATGTAAGGGAAAGACATAGATGAGTTGTCAAGAGGGTCAGATATAGATGAACAATAGCTCAGGTTTCAGTAAGGAAAAAGATAAGATAGCTTCAAGATACTCACATGATGGCATGTGAGTAGCCAGATCTGAGTTAACCTGTACAGTAACAGAAATCTTTAGATATATTTCAGTTACACTAAATATGAAGAATGATTTTTGTTAATTTCTTTGCTTTAATTTTCAAAGAATACTGCAGATATCCTTCCTTTAATCTACCAAGGATGTGAAAATTATTTTTTAGTAACATCTCATACGAATGGGTAAACTATTTCATTTTCTGGTGAGGCAAGGCAAAAAAAGAGAACTGGAGAAGGCATGTAAAATGACATCTTTGGAACTGTTTAACAGCTAAATATTCAGTGGTTTCAGCTGATCTCTAAAGGAAAACAGAAGCCCTGACTCATACTGCAGTGCTTGTAAACAGCTATGATCTTTTTGACAATCTCTATACAAACTCTATCCCTGAAGAATGCCTATTGATATGACAACAATGTGACTCACTAATGTTTCTAGGGTATATTTGACCAAATTGTGTTTCCTCCAATGTTTTTTTTTTTTTTAATTATTATTATTTATTTATTTTTATTTTTGCTACCTTTCTTTTGCTAGGCTGGTAGGTTCACACAGCATTCATGTTAGCATTCCCATTTTAATGCAGCAGGGTCAATTCTAATTGAGATTATAGGATTACTGAACTGACATCTTGAAGAAAAATATGTTGATGCTCATTTCATTTGCCTGAGACATTTTTTATTAGCACATAAATTTTCTTAATCATAGAAAAGATCAGTAAACTTATCACATACCTGTTCACTGGACAAATTAGCTAGATTTCAAATTCCCTGGGCTTGTAAACTTTTTAACTATAGTTTAAGCTTTTATGGACTAGACAAAGTCCTTATAATTCTACTAAACTGTTTACTGACAACATTTTAAAACTGAAATACAAATTTTCTTGCCTTCTCTACCCTTGCTTTCATGAAGGAAATATGATTACCCTATGAAAGGAACAGTTTGACAGACAAGTTACACAAAATAAGATGCTTTTCAGCTTCCAAATATGAAAGAGCAATACTGCACTTTGGTTCTCAGCTTCTCTAAGAACTTAATTAAATCTTCTAAGTTGGACAAGTTCTGTAAACTAGGTGCTTTACTACTACATAAACACCTAGTCAGATACCAGGGGCCAGGTCAGAGGAGTTTCAACGATTCTCTTTTTGAGGATTAATTCAAAAGAAATAAATCAATATTTATTTTAATGCTTAATTGTCATAAAGAAATAAACAAACAAATCCATCCATATAACACTGAATAGAGATCCCGGAGGTCATCTGACCTCTATGAGATGTTTTATTGCACAGGGAAGATCCAAATACACATCTTGCTCATGTTTTCATAAGCACAGCCCCACAGAAGAGAAAACTGCTGAAATTTACCTCTGTCATACAAGACCTATAACTTGAAGAATTCATGGTCAT
Source organism: Merops nubicus (assembly GCF_000691845.1). Classification (NCBI taxonomy): domain Eukaryota; kingdom Metazoa; phylum Chordata; class Aves; order Coraciiformes; family Meropidae; genus Merops; species Merops nubicus. The sequence continues at coordinate 8,461 of NW_008622541.1, read as the reverse complement.
TAAATAATTGAATGTATCCAGAAATTCCACTGAATGTAGGACAAGAAATTCCCACTGATGGTTGAAATACCAGTATGCACAAGAAAATCTTTCTTTACCCATTCTTTCATTTGATTTTAGTAGGTGCTTTCAACTGTTAACATGCATGTTTTAAATGAAAGCTTAAATGTAAACAAAAATATTTCCTTAGCATAAAACCGAATTGACATTAGGATTTATGAGTCTGTCATCACCTTATGAATTATGGTCCATTAACACCTACCCTGAAATTGTTTCTATGTGTAACCTGAGACCTCAAAATTGAAGGTTTATGGCACATTCTTACCTGTATGTGAATATAGCAAATATTATTGTAACAAACAAGATAACTAATATTTCCAAAATGTAAGCAAGAAGCCTTTTGGAGCTTTTTTATTTTTCTTTCCTACGGTATAAGGTAATAGTCTATATTACCCTGTTCATTCTAATGGTCAGAGAGTAGCTCATAAAAAGAAATCTGTCCATTCAGTGCCTGCTCAAGTGGAAACATCTGAATCTTATACCAGAAAGGAATACAAATGCTGAATCAAATTAACAGTTCTGTCTGGTCAATGACTGTATCTAATCTTTTATGACAGCTGGTACCTGACAGTGAGTTATTTAACCTAGTCTCTGCTTCACTTGCTATTCAATAAGCCTTTTCATGGAACTGAGATTTGCTGAGTAATACAGTTCTTCTATCTTGGCTTCTTATTCTACAGTAGAATTGAGTTGAAACCATTTCCATTTCTATCAGTGCAATACAAATTTGAAAAGAAATAATTGTGTTGTGGCTGAAATACTTGTAGAACGTCACTTGTAGGGTAAAAATAAGTTTAGGCAGCCAAACCTCCTACAGTGCAATCACAAACATCACAAGGAAAGGGAAAAGTGAGAAGAAAAAAAAAAAAAAGGAAAAAAGAAAAAAAAGAAAAGAAAAAAGCCAGCTTCATTTCTCTAAGTCACAGTGATGGGAATTGCAAAAGAGTAAGTACTGTAGACACAAGTGCAAACACAGACTATCCTGTGGGGTTAGAGAAGAAAGGCCTAAATATAAAGTGCCTAAATATGTATGCTGGTTTTCAAAAAGTTAATCTCCCACTGAGGTTAGTAAAAGCTATGAAGTTGCTAATTTTTAAAAATCAGCCTGTTGTCTTTCCTGTTAATTTTGACTACCAAAGCATCTTGTACCCTGTGGTATAGACAGATCAGAGAAGATATAAAAGTTCTCCCTATTTTCACATTGCAGGAGTAGCAGCAGCAACAGGGGTAGAATTTAGAGCAGTATCAAACATACAACAGTGTTCATGAGTAGATTTTAAAGTGTTTTACAAAGGAAAAGAATCCTCTGAATGTCTAAATACTTTGGAAACCACAGTTTGGTTTTGTTCTGTTGGAGCAGCTGTCTGCATTTGTGGCATGCTTTGCTCTTTTTTTGTAAACTGTTAAGAGCAATGATAAGTGGCATTCCTTCTCCCTGTTGACTCCGCTAGAGCACAACAGATTAGCAAATTTTGCTGCAAAGGACAGAAGAATCTTTATTTACTCACACAAGAGAAGGAGGAGAAGGAAATATTGCTCATGAATAAATGAGTGTGCTTCTCGGCTTCCTCTGCATCTCTGCTCCTTTCTTCCTAAGGGTAAAGCTATGGGTATGGATTCAACCATGTAGAATATAACAAAATCCATTAATCATGGAATCATAGAATGTCTGGGCTCGAAGGGACCTCCAAAGGCCATCTAGTCCAACCCCCCCGCCATAAGCAGGGACATCTCCAACTAAATCAAGCTACTCAAAGTTTCATCTAGCCTGATCTTGATTGTCTCCAGGAATGGGGCCTCCACCACCTGAAATGGCCTCCATCACCATTAAAATGCCAGAATACTCATTAACAGTACATATTAAAGATTTAAAGTAAAAATAAATAAATAAACAGATAAATAATTCTAAACTAGTTAAAATGTAAGAACTTTTTGAGAAAACTGAGTTTAAAATCAGTCATGAAGAGAAAAGTATGCTAGTAGCCATGTCTGTGTGGCAAGAAATGCATTCAGGTCTAACCTCTTTGCAGCAGAAAGTCATTGATATAAAAGCTGGATCCCAGAGATCTTTTACATGTTGTAGCAATACCTTAGGGGAAGGAAGTCCTCTATAAAGCCACATGGCTTTATGTGATAAATAAAAAGACAAAAATGTGCTTGGAAGCTAAAAACAAGGTGACTGACTTGAAAGAGAAAGTTCATACAGCTGACCAAACAGCTCCTTAAATTAATGAGTGACTGCAGATACTACTTTTGAAATACAATGTCCCTCTAGAATGCACTTATTTGGCTTTTGGGTCAAAGCTAATCTGCACCTGGCTGCTTAGGTTATGTCTGTACTAAAAACAGCAGTGCCACTGAAAGTTTCTGGGCATTGGATCATGATTTTCTAAGGTATTCAACTCTCAGAAAATATTTCTCATCTGTGCTAACCAGTGCTGCCTGAAACAATCGCAAGTGGCTTGACAGGAACTTCCAGGGACCAGTGTTAATAACTTGTTTGTATATGTGTACATTGATTTTGAGACTAAGACAGTATCCTATCATACAATACAAATATAATTTTAAAATATTATTAATATTGGAAAATCTAATTTCAGGCCTGCTATCAATTTTGTGGATGCATTCAAACTTGTAGATGTATTCAGTCACATTGCTAGTGATGTGAATGTTGTTCATTAAGAAATAAAAAGTTTCTTAACTACTCATTATCTGCTTTCCATGTAGATAAGGTTGAGTATTACCAGCTAAAAATCACTTGCATCTGATCCATGACACATTGGTCTATACTGGAAAAAGGTTAAATTACATGCAGGTCCTCACAGGTAATAATTTTCATAGATTAGGTAGGTCAGAAGCTACAAATGGGGAACAATAGGCACGAAGATATTGGAAACCAACCACAGTGCCTGACATCTGGTTTCATAGCAAGAATTTTCAGATGAGGAAAACTGTAATTTTCAAAGACATCCTCTGAGGATAACATGTACATGCGTAACTGTCATTGGCTAACCAGCTTCAGAGAGCTAACAATGACATTGTCCTACAATTTTGTGGTTCCCACTGTTACTAAGAAAGCATTTAAAATAACTGGTAGATAAATTTTTAAACTTTCGGTGAATGTTGTCCTTGTTTCACTTTGTACATGATTCGTTTACTAATGGCTATTTTTACAACATTATTAAGAAAGTGTAAATGTTACTTCCATAAGCTTCATTTGCACAATTATGATGTTTATAACTCCAGGTGGACTCACATCCATAATAATGTTAAAGTCATGTGCACAATTGCAAACCTAAAAAAAAAAATAGTGCTGAGCAACAATAGAAACAAGTAAAGAAATGACACGGTATGTAAATCAAGATCAAAGCATCTGTTTGGGGTATGTATAGAAATATAAATGGTTACCCTTGCTATGAACTGTCTCACTCCGAAACCACTGGCAGTCTATTAGTTTTGTTGAGAGTTTATTGGATTTTATCTCCATTGCTATTCTGTGCCAGAAGGTGATGCTTTGCAATGATCTCAGTAAGAAAGGCACTCAGACTCTGTACAGGATCATTTAAAATGCTATGTATTAGAGCTAAAACAATAAAGAAAGAGGGGTTAGCACAGATAAACTTACAGCCCCTACGATACCCTTAAGATACCGGGAACCCTGAGCTATGCAGCATCAGATGGTCTTTGGATCAAGGCACAGCACACCACGCAGATCCTGGCCATGCAGAGATTTGCCCATTTTGGCCCTTTGAGTCACTACGCAATATTCTTAAAAGAGAACTCTATTCTTCATCTATTCTATCAAACAAAAAGGATGTCAGCTTATGAACTTCTTTTAGACAAAGTCAAGCACATGGAGATGGTGTAATTGCTGGTAGCTGGTAGCTACCAAGTGGGAGCTGCCTGCAGGTACCTCTGTTACTATCCACTGCCTAAATTTATCCTGTGGCCAGAAGATTTTTGTAGTACAACACAGCTCTGACAGCAGGGCTGTGTGCGAAGCCTGACACAGCACAAAATTTGCCTCACTCAGGTCAACTGCTAAGTGAATCACTGACTCCCCAGTCTTCTGATCAGGAATAGTAGGATTGCATGTAAACTTTACAGAATAAATGTATTGTTTCCTATTAGGAAATAAAAACTGGATATTTTTTAATTGTTGAAATTCCATTTTAAGCAATGTAAGAAACAAGTTTACCAATGACACTTCAGCAGCAGAAATGTTCCCCTAAAATTAAGCACGGTAAAAAAAAAAAGAACCTCAATATCAAAAGTGTATTTGTAGACTAGAAAACTACAAAACTTAATATCAAAGAAAGCAAAGACACTTCTTCACTTAAAAACAAAACAAAACCAAAAAAACCCAACCAAACAAAACCAAAATCAAAACCAAAACAGTAGTCTGACAGAAACTGCTGTTCAGGAGATCAGAGATTTCTGTGTTGGTCTGCTTTCCAAAGCTGAATGGGATTCTTCTGGACATTCATCTGAAATATACTGGACATTCCAGATTACAATGCCAAGTCAGATTCCTACCAATATTTTGTAGAGGGCATCACGTCTTTTCTGTCTTCTCTCATTTTAGCTTTTGCCTTTCAAACTGACATTTTAAACCACTAGATGTAATCATGAGTCTGGCTGTGACAAATGCATGTCTGTTTCTGATTAGAAGAACATTACTTATAAAATGAGGTTAAAATCAGAATAATGATCTCTGAGGCTGTAAATATTTCATATTGTATGAGATTTGTTCCTCATTGCAGTTTGACTTTTGCCTTGAAGTGAAACTGTGTCAAATTCCTCTGCAACTTTGAACAAAGCACTTCTGTGATTAATTTTGTCTCTGAAGAAAACAGCAGTACATTTTAATGTTTAAAGGTTTAAATTACTTACTAAGCAACAATGACCATGTGAGGTATATGCATATTTCCTTGTTAACTCCATGATGACATAGTTACTTATTGAATCAATTCTTAATGTAATCCTACACCACCTCTCATTTAATAAATTATTGAATTACTAAATAAATCCTCACTAATTTATCTAACCGCTTTTCAGGCAATTTTAACAGATACACTATGATTATTTATTCAGCTTTAGGCTTTGTAGTCTTCTGTCTGCAATTAAGGATGATTACACTTTAGTTAAATTTTCTCTATTATTTTCTTAATGATTTTTATATCATTATGTGAATATATGTTGGATATACAAGGGCTACTCATGACAGTATTTTGTTCTTTGAAACAGTACTATTTTTTGCACATATCACTAAAAATGCAGTAGTAATTATGCATTTTGCATATAAACCAAACACGCCAGATGGCAAATGTGTTTCTTATTTGGGCTTTTACATTTAGTATCTCTAAATTTGGGGTTCTCTCACTGAGTGCTTGCAAATTATAAGATGCTTTGTTACTTTATATATCTCTGGAAAATTAGGCCACAGGTGACTAAATTTTGTCTGCATTCGACTTGACATCCCTTGGATATATTGATCAAAGAAAATCTTCTAATAATAGTTACTGCCATAGTTTGACCATGAATCCTTTCCAACTGTAACTTGAAAAATCAATGTCAGTGATCAGAAATAACAAAAATAGTTTATAGGAATAGAACTGCTATACAAAAAAAAAAAGTCACACAATACATATATGAATAGTAAATGACAACAGTCTGAAGGCAGTAACAGTTTGGTTTCTTTTGGCCTTACAATAATAAAAATGTGTCATTAATCAATGCAGGAGAGAAGGCAATGTTCCTTTGGTTTGTACTTCTCATTTCTGAGAATCCTGTTATCTAGACTTGGATTCCCCTCTTTTAAATGAAAGACCAAAGCAATCAAGAAACAGTTATCTCAGTAGAATTATCATTTCTTAACAATTTCATAACTGAATTAACATAGATAAATGCACTTTCAGAAGATTCATAGATTTTCTTATCAACTATCACCAAGATACATCGCAAGGTATTTTTAAAAAAGCCATGACTCTGAATTTACAGGACTCAGAATGAAATGGACATTCTTTTAGTCTCAAGTTTTCTGCTAAAATACAAACAGAACACCCATATAAATCTATTTTATTGCCAAAATAAATGTTAACCCTTATCTTCATCTAGAAATCTATCTCAATCTTACCTGCAATGAAACTATTGCTGCAACACAATCAATACTCTGATAAATAATCCAAAACTAGAGCAATGTCTTTATTTTTAAAGTTATTAATAATATATTAGTCTTAATATAATGTAAATTAATTTCTACTCTTAATTCCAATTATTGCTATACGGCCTTTTATTCATGAACATTGAAACATATGTATTCGTAAACTGAAAAAAAAAAAATGCAAAGACCTTCAGCTGAAGCATTTGAAATGATACAAAAGTGTTTTTAATAGGAAAAGCTAAAATCATAAGAACATGCAAAACTATGAAAACCTTTCAACTATTTTAATTTTTAAAAATGACAATCATAGAACCATTCAGAGGTTGAAAATTTTAAAGATTTCTTTAAATTATTTTATTTTTTTCAGATATGGTTGTAAGCCTATCACCACTGATAATATATATTCTTAAATCTCACTTGGAATTAAATCTGATGGGAGAAGGCAAAGACAGCAAAAAGGGCTTCTTCAAGTACACCAGTACCAAAAGGAAAACTAGGGAAAACGTGGGCCAGCTGCTGAATAAGGTGGGTGCTCTTGTGAGCTGTCTGAGGACTGGAAGAAAGCCAATGTCACTCTAGTCTTCAAAAAGGGCAAGAAGGAGGATCCAGGAAACTACAGGCCAGTCAGCCTCACCTCCATCCCTGGAAAGGTGAGGGGACAGCTCCTTCTGAACTTGGTGCCAAGGAAGGTTCTGGAGCAGAGCATCTTGAGTGCCATCATGAGACACTCACCGGACAACCAAGGGTTCAGGCCCAGTTATCACGGGTTTTTGAAAGGGAGGTCCAGCTTGATTAACTTGATCTCCTTCTATGAAAAAGTGACTTGCTTAGTGGACAAGGGAAAGGCTGTGGATGTTGTCTACCTGGACCTTAAGAAGGCCTTTGATACTGTTACCCACAGCACCCTCCTGGAGAAACTGGCTGCTCATGGTTTGGATGGGTGTATTCTTCACTGGGTAAAAAAATGGCTGGATGGGCAGGGCCCAAGAGGGGGGGGGGAAGGTGGTGAATGAAGTTAAATCCTGCTGGTGGCTGGTCACAAGCGGTGTTCTCCAGGGCTCAGTATTAGGGCCTGTTCTGTTTAATATCTTTATCAATTATTTGGATGAGGGGATCAAGGTCACTCTCAGTAAGTTTGTGGACAGTATATTGTTGCGCAGGACCATAGATAAGCTTGAGGTTGGGAAGGCTTGTCAGAGGAATCTAGGCAGGTTGGATCAACTGGTGAAAGCCAGCCATATAAGGTCCAACAAGGCCAAGTGCCACATCCTGCACTTGAGTTACAAAAACCACCAGGCAATAATACAGGTTTAGGGACAAGTGTCCGGAATGCTGCCTGGCACAAAAGGGCCTGGGGTTGTTGGGTAATAGCTGCCTGAATATGAGTCATCATGGCTTGTATCAGAAACAGTATGGTCAGCAGGACCAGGGAAGTGATTATGCCCTTGTACTTGGTACTGGTGAGGCCGCACATTGAATACTGTGTTCAGTTTGGGGGCCCCCATTACAAGAAAGACACTGAGGTGCTGGAGCTTGTCCAAAGAAGGGGAATGATGCTGGTAAAAGGTCTAGAACAGAAGTTTTAAAAGGAGCAGCTGAGGGAACTGGTATTGTTTAGCCTAGAGAAAGAAGGCTCAGGGGAGACCTTATCACCCTCTACATCTGCCTGAAAGGAGGTTGTAGTGAGGTTGGGGTTGGGCTCTACTCCCAAGTAATAAGCCATAGAACAAGCGTATATGGCCTCAAGTTGCACCAGTTACACATTACGAAAAACTTCTTTACCTAATGGTTTGTCAAGCATTGGAAGAGGTTGCAGTCATCACCCATGGAAGGATTTAAAAGATGGGTATAGATGAGGTGTTTAGAGACATGATATAGTAGTGGATTTGGTAGAGTTAGGTTAATGGCTACACTCTATGATTTTAAAGGTCTTTTCCAACCAAAATGATTGTATGGTTCTGGATATTATTTCTAAGCATGCAGATGGTCAACATGGATTCACTAAGGGGAAATCATGCTTGACAAATCTGATACCCTTCCATGATGGCATGACTGGCTGGGTAGATGAGTGGGGAGAAACGGATGTTGACTTCAGCAAGGCTTTTGACACTGTCTCCCATAACATCCTCATAAGGAAGCTTAGGAAGATGTCCTGGGTATAGCCATGACAGGGTTAATCTTCTGTGGTGGTTGAATCCCGGGCGGGATCCGGGCACTGCGGGGCCGCTCGCTCACCCC
>NW_008622540.1:0-567 GCF_000691845.1 Merops nubicus | reverse complement strand
TTGCGATTGTTGATTCCAAGGTTAATGAGGAGAGTTGGGTAGTGAGGAAGCTCCTGAGGTCATCAAGGTCAAGAGTAGGGTCATGGAGTCATCAGGTCATGGAGTTATGGAAGAGTTTGGGGTAGGGAAGAGGTTTGGGACCACCAAGTGTGACATTCGTGGGGAGGGTTGGGTGGTGAGGAACCTCCTGAGATACAACAAGGCCAAGAGTAGGGTCATGGAGTCTTCAGATCGTGGAGTGATGGAAGAGTTAGGGGTTGGGAAGAGGTTTGGGACCACCAAGTGCAACGTTCATGGGGAGAGTTGGGTGGAGAGGAAGCTCCTGAGGTCACCAAGATGAAGAGTTGGGTGGTGGAACCATCAGAGCAGGAAGTTATGGAGGAGTTTGGGGTTGGGGAATCGCTTTGGGACCACCAAGCCCAACCTCCAGCTGGCCAACTGCTTGGGGAGGAACCTCCCGATGCCCACCAGGGCTGGGTGTGGAGACCCTCTGGTGGGTCAGAGCCTGGGGGGAGGGTCCTCACCGGGGGTCTCCCCTCCCCCTCCCCCCCTCCCCAGGCTCCATCC
>NW_008622539.1:0-852 GCF_000691845.1 Merops nubicus | reverse complement strand
TCTCTCTCTCTCTCTCTCTCTCTCTCTCTCGGGGGGGAGGGGAGCACATAGTTCTGTTCTGTGTGGGTCCTGCCCTGAACCCCTTTTTACATGGAACCAGAACAACAAGCTTTTACCTCATGAGGTATATAATCTGGAGGAAGCTTCTCTAGCATGTCCTCAGCTAAATGATACACAATTGCTTCACGAGTTTCTCCAGGTCCTGCACCACTTTCTTTAGGCTGAATGTTGGTAATAGTATCAAGAACATCAGCTGCTGTATTACTTTGGTATGTAATATCAGCATTAGGATGGAGACCAAAGTACGTTTGGCTGTCCATGGCAGGGAGTGACTGGATGTATTAAAAATACACATTCCACGTTTTTGCACACTGGAATTTTATATCCAGTGTAAAAACAGAAAGTGCTGTCAAATATCTTTTCATTAAACCATACCCTTGCAAAGCAATTGAGAAGATGCTTATCAAAGTCATCTGTGACTCGGCCTCCATATTGTACTTCTCCAGTCATGTAGCCATGATATCCCCTTCCTGATGTCACATTCATCTAGGTGATTTTGTATAAACTGAACACTGGCCCTAAAGTCTGCTGAGTTAAATGCATATGGAATATTCGAACCCAAAGGCCCAAACTTGCGTCGTTCCTGAACAATAGAGTGCAGGAAAGCTACAGTATAAAACAAAGGTTTCCACACAGGCATGTTGCTAACATCTAACAGATCCTGATTAATTCCAGAAAATGTTCTTCTTAGTCCAGCACGCGTACCTTGGGGAGGTTCATTTGTGAACTTTATAGCAGTCTGTAGCAGCATAATTGGGAATTTAAGATGCTGTTGTGGTGAGCAGAGCCCGC